>NW_009942262.1:260-27775 GCF_000696875.1 Nestor notabilis | reverse complement strand
GAGCGGTTCTTCTAGCTTCATGCTTACTCCTGTGCTATATGCTCTGTTCCAGGTTTGTAAGACCGTTCATTTTGTAAAGGTCTCATTTATTGTGGCAGCTGTATTGTGAGCAAAATTTTACTCCAACTCTGTAAATGTGGGAGAGCTTTACCAGCTTCAGTGGAGCTGATTCAACATTTACCCTGGCATAGAATAGCAGCATGCATTGGTGAGAAGGGTGTGCTATCTGAGAGGGAGTTGCCTCTCCGTTGACTTGTATGACAGATGGGTTATAACAAGTGGATATAACAGCACTGGGAATGCCTTCTGCTGTTTCACTAGAGAGAAGATTTGGGTAACGGGTTGAGCAGGTTCTAGCAATGGAGCCCTTTACAGAAAGCAAGACTCATTTGATTTGGATCAAGGGTCTCCTGAGATGCTTTAGGCAGCAGAGTACTGAGGCTTTCACTCACAGGACACTGTTTATTTCTCTTGGTTATCTTCTGAGGTTTGGAGGCATAGAGCCCTGCACAGAGTCAGTGTTGACTTACTCACTGCTCAGGTCAAGTTGGGATAGCTGGTAGAGAGTGAGGGGATACCCATGTTGTTAAGAAGCAGGCTTATGCCCAAGTTATGATGGTGAAATCATGGTTTGAGAGCTCTGGGTCCCTTAATGGCTGTATGGTTGAATATGAGGACATACCCAGGCTCATATCCTGAAAGGGAGACCAGTGCACCATCAGAAGATCTTATGAAAGATACCAGAGCTTAAAATATATAGAGGAAGTGCTGCAATTTTAACTCACTGAAATCCTTTTCTGAAATACAGACTCAGGAAAGGGGGCTAAGGACTTAATGCCTAAAGTGGCAATTGTGAAGCTTTGTTATGGCCATTCTGCTGTCAGAAAAGGTGGTTGTTCAAACAAGCAGTGGATCATCTTAAACCTGAAGATAATTAGCCTGGAATTACTAAAGCAGTCATGCCATCCAGCCCACAGTCCTGCCTGACTGTAACTTTGATTAGGTATCAAGGAGGAGGTGTAAGGATGGTAGATGCTGAAAGGACAGTCTTCCCCCTACTCAGTGGGGGTATCGCATCTTTGAGGGTGGCTTGACATTGAAATGTGCACCTTGAATTACTTTTCTGAAGTGATAGTGGCATTAGCTGTGAGGACACTCAGCTATTCTTGGTGCCAGTCCCTGTTTGGATCATTAGCTCAACACCAGTGACATCTCTTGGCAGTGAATTTCTTACAGATCTGCCTGAGCAGATGTCCTGGGTTCAGCTACAGCAGTCATTTTGTCTCCTTCTTAGTAGCTGGTGCAGTGCTGTGTTTTTGACTTTCAGCCTGGGAACAACGCTGATAACACCGATGTTTTTAGTTGTTGCTCAGTAAGAGCAGAGAAGCATTGTACTTCCAGCCAATTTCAATCTTCAAGATGAACAACCAAACTACCTTGCTGGTGGACATGCCTGGGGTCTCATCTCACAATCTAGCATGCTTTTTATATACCACTGAGATGCAGGGTGAGGGGTTGAGTAACAGCTGGATGTGCTCTGAAGATGTAAAAGCTCTACACGTGATAAGAGACACGGATTACTATCCTATTCCAGTTCGGTTCCTTGCCTATATCCACACTAATAAATTAAACAGAGCAAGACCTGGCTACAGGCATTGGCACTCAACTGTCAATGTTCTTCAATTGTAACAAGATCCTTCGCACTGTTTTGGCTGAGGACAGCAAGCGTTGACCCAAACAATCCCCTACTTGAGGATTTAAGGGGTCTGGAGAAAACAGACACTTTGGTTGTGGACACCCAGTCTTGCATGCTAAAGGAGACTGTCACAAGGAGAAAGAACAGGCCCTGTCAGTGTTTTGTTTGCTATAGACGTTATGATTCTCTCCAGCTGCTAGTTAAATGGCATGACAAGCTTTGGTGTGACAGTCAAGAGGAGGTAATATTGACTAGATCTGTAACCAAACCCCTACTTAGTAACAGAGACAAGGTCTGAGGGAAGATCGTATCTTTTACTAGAAATATATATTTTATTATTAAAATAACTTCCCCTTTAAACCATGCCTCTTGTATTCCTCTAGACTATGCCAGATACCAAAATGTGACTAGGAAATGTTCAGAAATGTCTTACAATGGATTTTGTCTCCTTGCTGTCATTCTAGTGTTAACAAATTTTGTGGCCCCTTTAATCCTTATGGCCTGTACCCTCTTCTTATCCCAGGGTACACACCAAAGCAAGAGATTTCAACTTTACAAGGTGCCAAAGGTTTCTTATTAAGGCCAAAAATATCATCCCTGCTTTCCACAGGAGCTGAGGAGATCAGTATGTTCCAGGAAGAGCCCAGAATTCTTTTACTCCATGCCTTCCCTTTGTTATGCTGCCAACAGAGCCTCAAGGACAACATATGGCCTTATTACACTTGCTTTTCTTAAAAAAAATAAAGATTCCACAGTGCTGCATGAGTTTTAATGGTGTAAAATGTGCTGTATTTGTGTGCATTTGCCTCTGACAAGCAAGATACTTTCTGCAGAATTCAGCAGCTTCGGAGCTGGCTGCATTTTCCTTCAATAATTCCATATTTTTCAGGTTAGGGGAATGAACACCTCCCCCAGTCCAAGACTGACTTAAAGTATAATTCTTTAACTCCTTCCTGAAGTACTTCCTCAGCTCCAATGCTCAGTAGGAACTCAGCCTTGGGCTTTCTCAAAACTCATCACCAAGAGCACTGAAAGAATTTGCCTCACGTGAGCCCTGGAGAGGTTTTTGGCATGGCAGCTTAAGACTGGGTTAAGAGTTCACAGATTTGGTAAAGCAGATGGGTGCACAACTCTCTGGATCTCTTGTATTTGCTCACTCTGTCAGGTCCATTCAGTGCATCAGATGCTTTTACATCACTGCTTTTTTTTTTATAAATATGAAACTTTTTTATTGGAGAAAACAAATGCATTTCCTCTTCTTATATCTTGATACAAGCAACCTTGACCCGTATCAGCCAAATATAGGTAACTGAAACAGCAGAGATCACCCATAACACTTTATTGGATAAATGCAGTCCCTTTCTCAGGAAAAGAAGTGCCTGGTTACACAGAACAGAAAGACAGCAGAAATTATTCTGGTATTAAAAATTATACCAAATGGCATTAAAAAAAATGGAGAATTTCAAGCCAATGCAGGAAAGAGAGCTTGGCAGCAGTGAGGAATATAGATAAACACAGATAACAGCAGTGCAGTTATCTCCACATTGCTGATGCGCAACATTGCTGCTCCGACACAACCCTTTCAGTCATGACTTTCCCTGCATCGAACTATTTGGCAGGAATCGCCAATGGAGATGTTCCTTGGAGCCCACTGTTGCTTCAGTCTTTATGATGGGATACTGGGACATCAGACAAAAATTCTTTAGCTCTGCTGTCCTGTCCATTCGCAGTGCCAATTCTAACCTACATGCTATGATACATTTGATGTACCAGTTATTGAAGAAACTATTCTCTGCTCACTTCTCCTTAGGTCTAGTTTGAAAAAATGTTTAAGCAATGATTAATGTATAGTTATTTTCGTGTCCAATGGCTACATCTATAGTCCATTGAGCTACTTGAGGAGTTCCAGAAGATGTTCTTTAAACTTGAAAGCTTTAGCAACCCTGTGTGCAGCCAGATGTTCCTCCCCTATGTATGTCTAGGCTGTGTTATCGTGGTCGGATCGTAGGCTGGTTGCTTTTACAGGCACTAAGAAGAACACTGTAAAAATACCCCACCAATCACTAAAAATTTGTATTAGCAGCAATAATGTAAGCTTTTAGTACATGGCTTATTTACTGCTCTTTATTAAGGAATCTTTCATCTACACCAACATGACAATGAGTCACCCCTCTACACTTTGCATGTGTATGTGTGAGGCCAGATAGTGGTACTCTTGTCATTCTCCCAAGGCCATTTTACTTCTTCCCCTTGATCTTTAGCAAGAACTGAAAATGTCTCCCATAGAGGTCCAGTGGGCACCTGTGAAGTTTTAAGATTTTGGCTGAGTCTCCACTAGAAATAGGATCTCTTCCACATAGATGATTCTTGCTTGGTCCTTTGAACTTTCTGTTTGCTCCGTAACATCCTGGCTCCTTTGGGAGGGAAAAAGATGCAAAAATGAATAACTTTGCAATCAAAGGTGAGATTTATCTCACCTGAATTTAGACATCTATACTGTGGATGTCCCAAATGAGAAGATTAATTAATGGAGGCCACTTTAACAACCTGTATAAAAGAATATGTGCTTCTGGGATGCAATTCCTGTCATTGTAAGGCAGTTGCCTGCACTTTGTCAGATGAATCATGTCCTAGAAATGTCTATATCTGTCTTCACTTTACAAGAAGTCCAAGATACTAACTCAAATACAAGCATCAATCTGTTCAGATAATGAGGCTCCCAATGTCTCAAGGTCAAAATCAGTTTTTAAAGTGTACTCTGCAGACTGCTTACCTGTTAAGGTGATCTTGTGTTTGTTACAGTCTATGGGTGTGGAAGGAAAACAACTCATGTTCAACATTATAAGTCAGGTTGATGACATTATGATTTCTATTTCTGCAAAACATCTCATTGGAACCTCAATGGCCAGTTTACACTTATTTGTACAGTAGCACTTCCAAACAATCTAGTTTTCATCTTCTTTCAGTAGAGAACTGTCACCTGCTGGAACTTTAGAGTCGCTTTCAGTGTTGGTCTTCTGTCCAGACTTGTCACAGTCAATTTTGCTTAGCTTTTGAATTCAGATAACCTTGCAGTACAATGTAGCACAGCCTTAAACAACTAAGATCCTCCAAAGCACCTCCAAAGAGGCACTGTATGGTCCTTCAGCACCTCTTCTGGATTTTTACTGCAACATATAAAAACAATTCAAAAGCTTGAACTGCAATGTCTGATATTTTACAATTGGAGAGGAAATCTTTCAGTGTACCCATTTTTCTTGCACAAAACTGACATCTTTTTCTGGCAGAACAAATGAGTTCAACATTTGTTTTCATCCTCCAAAGAGGGTTTAGGGGACTAGTATCAAGCATCCAGTGCTGAGAGTTTCCCTGTGTTCCATAAAACACAGATCTTGCAGATTTTTTTGGGAACATCTTGCTGGAATCTGTATTCTTTTTGCTGCTCCAGCAATCAGTGTCCTTGCGTGACCCAATGAACAAAACATGGCTAAGATTACAGTCAAAGGCTGTACACTAGTGACCCAACTGGGAAAGCAAACTATAGGTACATTTAGATGAGAGGAACTGTGCTGACAGTCGCTGTGGAAAAGACTCTGTGATACCTTTGCATGAAATTAAGGAAACAAAAATTAAGATGGCTGTTATTCCAAGGTAAAATTGAATAAGCCAGCATTGAAATGTGTCAATACTTTAGAAAATCCAAAGCTCCACAAATTTTTAAGAGCTTGGACAGTATAAATATTGCTGGTAAGATTCACTTTAAATGACTTAGATAACTAAAAGTTAACTCTCCAAACTCAAGCTAGTGCTGCTCAACTTTCTCTTTGATTCTCGGAGAATAATACTCACCTCTCCTACCAGATATATCTGAAGTGTGAGAGAGAGATCACTCTCTGGAAATGCCTGTTTCTTTTCACTGACTACAAAAGGAGCCAAGAGTGATCTTCTAACACAATGTGGAGATCACAGGCCACTTTCAGTAGTCATGCAGCAAATTCTTTTATATGTGAATAGGGCAACATTCCTGGTGTCCCTCTTCCATCCACGATTCATCACAGAAGTTCAGACATTAACATCCAAGGGGAAAAAATCACTATAGAAGGCAAAGGTCTTCACTGTTTCTTCGAATAACAAATCCACCCCTCTCAACTAGCCTCATAGTCTCACATCCCAAATCTTGACATAGTCTAATTCTAAGCAACTTAGCTTGTCAGATTTTGACCATTTGTCTTCTAGCTTGAGAGCTTGTGCTTTAGGTATCTGGGTATTTTCCAGGTAGGCATTACGGAAGTCTTTGTGTATATCCTGACTTTTCACCCTTTTTGGGTTAGGCTTGCGGTTCACTGTCTTCTTCTTGCTTAGAGTTTGGGAGAAGCAGTGCTTTTCCTTTTACAAGGATTTTTTTGTTCTTGCTGTTCAATTTACCTTTCTCTTTTAAATTGGTTTTGTTTTGTGTTGCTTCTTTTTTTCTTTAGAATAATGGTCATAGCTAAATGAATGCCTCTTTCAGTGAGGAAGCACACCTAGCTTATGCCTCCATATTTTGCTTTTCCACTGGCTCATCAAGCTTTGAGAGGAATGCCTCATTTAATGAAAGCCCAGGGTACAGGAGCACTGGGCTCTTGTGATGAGAGTGTGTCTATTCCTTGAACCTTTCCTTTTTAAAAGGATAAGCATTCTTCCTGACCAGTGATTTTGCCAAGTTTTTTACTTCAGTTTGAGCCAGACTGATATGAGCTCCCACAGTGTTAGGGAGAATGCACTAGCAAAGGCAGGCTCTTCTCAAAAGTAGTTTTTAAAAATAATTTAACCAAGGTGCAGTGGCAGGTTTACCATGTGGAGTTGCTCCTTAGGCCAGGATCAAGGTGTGCTGTGAGAGAGGTGTGGGTTCCTACATGGAAAGTCTTTGCAATGAGGAGCTGAGGAGCAGCAGTGGAGCTGACTGCGAGACTCAAGCCTGGTGGGAGGATGTAGCGTCTGACAGAACAAATGTGTGTTTGCTGAGACAACCAAGAGCATCCCACTCTTGTGCTGGACTCCTGCTGTTTCTTACATTCTCACAAGTGTTCAGAATAAAATCTAAGGGGAGGCAAAGATGGAAGACCTTTGAAAAAAACATTTGTCTTTACCTCCCTTGAGTTCACAGTGTTCATCCAACTCTAGTCCCTTCATCTCCTCCCAGGCTGGGACTACATTTAGCTGAGGATTGCAGGTGCAATTTTCAACATATGAGGGTTTTTTTAGCATAAAATATTCCATCTAAGTAATTCTGTAGCCTTTCCTGTTTGAGTACTGTGTGTTTCCTTCCCTAGCCATTTGGAGTGGGGACAGAAGTTGACAGAGGGATTAATCACACTTAAACACTCTAAATCTCTAATCTCACTTCACTATCTAAAAGTTAAAGTGCCTGGTCTAACCTCATTGCATCTGCTTCCTATATCACCAGTGGAAGGAGATGGACCTTTGGAGAGGAATTCATCTCACACCACTTTTTGGGATCTAACTTTCAATAACTTGAAGTCAGATGACGGTCGTCCTATTTACCTGCATTAAGGCAATTGAGGAGGTAGAGACTGCAGAATCAAGCACTAAATCAATTCCTGAAATACTCTTCAAGGGACAGGGACATTTCTTCTGTAAGCGTGTATTCTAGGTGTATATGGATTATGGAGTCAGCTGGATACCTCTTCTTGGAGCTGTGATTAGTCTGCAGCCTCAGATCTTCCTGTCTAGTTTCTGATTCTTTTGTTTTCTTGCTTAGATGAAAGTCTGGTTGGTTATGAAGTAAAATCAATGTGTTCAACCAAATTAGCAAGTAACCATGATGCTGCTTCTATTTAAAGCTTGCTTTAAAAGTCAAAGTTTGCTGCAGTAAGCCATTAATGACATAGAATCATAGAATCATAGTCAGAAAGGACCTCAAGGATCATCTGCTCCAACCTTTCTTAGCAAAGCATGACCTAGACTAGACGGCCCAGCACCCTGTCCAGCCAGATCTTAACAGTGTCCAACACTGAGGAGTCCACTACTTTCCTGGGGAGATTATTCCAGTGGATGGTTGTTCTCATTGTGAAAAACTGTCGTCAGAATCTTCCCGAGAGTAACCTGTTCCCATTACTCCTCATCCTTTCCATGTAGAAAGGGAGTTTCCTTCTTTGCAGCTACCCTTTAAATACCAGAGCATGGTGATAAGGTCTCCCCTAAGCCTTCTTCTGTCAAGACTGAAAAAACACAGTTCTGTCAGCCTTTTCTCACAGGGCAGGCTTCCCAGTACCTGGATCATCTCAGGTGTCCTTTTCCAGCCTATCCACATCTTTTCTGCATAGCGATGATCAAAATTCCAGTATTCCAGGTGTAGCCTGACAAGAGCCAAGTACAGTGGGACAGTGACATTTTTATCTCTGCTAGTGATGCCCTTGTTGATGCAACCCATATGTGTGTGTCTAGGGCATGTGATAGGCTAGATAGAGAGATGCACAGAAAGGTAAGATGTATATCAGCAGCATACCATGAGTGACAGACAAGCAGCAGAGTGATGCTTCTTCTCTGAGTACTGGGATGTTTTTCTGCCCTTTCAGAGATGTGAGTATAAAGTTGTGGGACCTCAGCTGCTCTCATCCAGCCCACAGAGACAGGGCAATCAGTTGCACTGGATTATCATCTGCATTGAATCAAGGGGTTGAATTCAGTTTCACTCAGTAATTTCCTGAATTTTCTCCTTTGTGGTATGTTCTATGTGTCTGCTTGCTTTAGCTATGAAGTTGGCTTCTTAGGGTAGGAGCTAAGCATCTTCCTAGAGTTAGTTCCACACAGTGAGTTATTGCCAGGGCTGCAGTCATTTGCATCTCATCCTGACAATTTCAAAAAAGAAAGAGCCCCTTCCAAATACATCTGTGGCTTGGAGTCACAGGGATGGTATGGATGATGCACCTTTAGGGAAGTCATCCGCATAAAAAGTAGATAATTAATAATGTGAAATGCACAAACTCAAATCCCAGCTGAGGGAAGCTGAACACCAGTTTGCCCTGCCAGAGACTGGTGAGTGAGAAGCAGCAGTCTGACAACACAAAATCACCCGTGATCTCCAGGAGCTCAGTGAGGTGGCAGAATGCAGTGACTCAAACACACAGCCGCATCCCTCATTGAACGGTTTTTACGTTTCTTTAACTGTCGGACTTCCGACAATGTTTTCATGCTTTTTCTTAAGGCAAAAGTATGTGCTTGTGAAATTGTGAAACTGATGTGTTATTTTGTATCTATCTGTTAAAAAAAAAAAGTATTTAAAGCTAAAGAGCCGTTATTGTGCGGGGTTTTCTCTCAAACTGGTGCATACACTTTACATCAGGGACCTACTACACATAACAAATATCAGTGATACAGTTACTGTAAAACCAGATACACACCTTTTACTGTAATAATAACTTTAAAAACCTTGCACTGTAATGGTTACTATTAAAAAAAAAAACAAAAAAAAAACCAAAAAAAAAAAACCCTTGTCAGAACTGATTTTGTATCTTTGATTATATCTGAAATTTTAGCATTTTTGTATATTTACCATGTCAACGATAGCATCCTCCATGGTTAATTTCCGGGTTCTGCTTCCTTTCTGTCTAATCAAACACATGCATTGCTACATGTTGATGGGCAGGGTACGGCCATGGGAGAGCCGCAGCTCTTGTTCAGAGACGTGTGCCTGAACAAGCTGAGCAGAAGGGAAAGTAAAGACCCCAGACCACTCGGACAGTTTCAGATCCTGTTCAAAGTTCCAGATACCCCGATCGTACAACTAACAGAACCAGTGAGCGACTCCCAAGTCATTTCTTTATCCTGGCGTTGTTCTGGCCACAGTGGCTGTCCAGCTCCATCACACAGCAATGCATTGCGAGTAGGTAGGAAATCCAAACCAACGAGATAACTTTGCAATCACTAAGTTTATTGATGTTTTTTTTTTCTTCCCTTTTTAAGCGTTTTTTTAAATGAGATGTATTTGGAATCAGCATGGTGTTGCAATTCTTTCTATTTTTAAATACTGATACATTCTGTGTGTAAAGTCTTGTTTCTTAGCTAAGAAAATCTTAAATGTGGAGCTGAGTTTGAATCATTTTTTTCTTGTTGTACTGTGATTTGGGAATTATTTTGATATAATCCTTTAATTTGGTAGAAGATTTCCCACACCTTCTCCCTCCTTCCTATCATCATTTCATATTTTTTACAAAACTGAAAAAAAACAAACAAACAAAGGAACAAATAATCTTTTTTTCTCTATTTAGGCTGTGTAATGTTGTGTTGTCCGGATTCTGTATAAAAATATGTATATGATGTATCTGATATTTGGCAGTGAACAGCTGCAACTTTAACCAATATAATTAACAAAGAAATGCATAATGTTGGTGTTTTAAAAAGTAAAAAACAAAAAAACCTAGTTAAGATGTTTGTGTAAACTTGCATGGTTTAAAATGTACTTAGTGCATTGAGAAATGTTGTTAGGGTCCTAAGTGAAAGGCTGGTTTACTTTTTGATTCTAATGGTGATTGGTTTGTTGATCAGAATATCCCCTATACTGTATGTCTTAGTTTATTTAGCATATTTATTTATTTTTTTCTCAAGATCTAGCATAGTGTATCTATTTATATGTAATACTGTTCCTTAAAACCAGGTTGTGGAAACTGCGTTTCGTCCAGCAAAATGATGTTTTGCGTCATGTTGTGCTTCAGTTGTGATTCAGTTGCATTCCATTTGATTTGCTGTGAAGTCCAGGTTTGACTTTCCTTTGGGATCTTACTTGATGGCAGGGAGATGCTAGAGGCCAGGCTGTGAGTGCCAGTGGGACAAGGAGGACCCGAGTGGCTCACTCCAGCTGGAAACCAGGACATCAGTGTCAGGCCTGGCAGTCTCTGACAATGGAGGGGTATGAAGGCAGGATTCGGTCCCTCCTTAACGAATGAAGGCTGGGCTTTTCCTCTCAGCAGCACATGTTTTATCAGGATCACAGTAAACATCCCCTGGGGTTCCTCCCAGCTCTCTAATGGATGAATTTGGCTTTTAGTGGCAGCCACCTAACACTACTGAAATAACCGGGTACTGGCAGTAGAGTGTGGAGGACCAGACCTTGCCACCATGAGAAACACAATGAATCTTCAGCATTCGCAATAAGCTCCATGCTCCCTTCCAGAAGCACAAACCTGCCATGTTCAAGAGGAGCTGGGCTCTGTGCCCTGCAGAGCTGAATCGGGCAAATGGATGTGACGAGAGCAAGGACCAAACATACAAATGGGGACCGCATAGTTCATTTTTGCATCTCCTGCCCCACCACACCTATTAACAGTTTTCCCCAAGCTTTGCTTCTGATGAACCACCAGAACTGGGGACAAGCCTCCAGCAGGAGCTGCACCAACACCATCAAAAGTTACTGGCTTTAGTGACCATTAATGGCTCCTGGGATTCTCCTGTGCTGCTCAATGCAGACACATTCTTGTCTCAATGCCTGAAAAGTCTCCAGTGGCCTTTCCCAAAAATAAGAGAGAGCTAGACTTAGATACATAGAGCTATCCAATTTCTTCATTTTCTTCATCCCAAAGGTCTCAAAGGGCTTTTCCAGCACAACACGATCTTACTCGTGCAGCCTGTAAAGTGGCAAAGCACTGTTACTAACCTGCAGCCACCTCTGGGGTCAACCTGCCTGACATCTGTCAGCTCACAACACCTATATGCAACAGTCTAGTGCAAGAAGTGTGGATTGTGCCTTTGGGGGAGCTTAGCAAAGTACAACATTTCATCTTCCTTTTCTGGGCAGTTCACCTCTTTTTTTGTGTCTTCACACAACATTGGGCAATGATTTGTCCAAATAACCTAAACTTTTCCCGTTTGCTTTCATCAGCTTCTTCTTTCCTAAAAGAGATTTTAATTCCTTTTAAAATGCTCTTTTTGCACAGGAGAATAGAGAACAAATCTGCACCCCCCTCTCCCCCCGCCCCAGAAATAAAACAACTCCATCCCTCTCTCTTTCCTTGCCTCCCTTCTTTATACAAAGCTATCGGCCAATTAACTTTCAGTCTTCTCTGATCTCCATTACTTCTTTTAAAACACAGTTACAGTCTGATTTTGCTGCTTGATGTTCTAACTGGTTTTAATCCAGACAGAAATAAACAGCCTGACATTAGGCACTGGCAGGAATCCTTGCTTGGCATGCAGATATATGCACTGTCCTGTGGCCAAATTATACAGCTTGGTGGATGCCGGCTTGTGGCCTTGATGCTGACTACAAATCCTGTGATTTGTTGCAGGATTGGCTGCATCTCTGAAAAGCTGCTCGTGGCCGTCGTCTCCCCAGCTTGGTAAGCGTTATTCTTACTGTGTTCCAGATCCAGAGTTTTCTCCAGTAAAAAAGTGGAAATGCCCAAATCACCTATGGTGTGTCATGGCATGATGCTCAGTGGATCTTTCTCTTTAAGAGGGATTCAGTCAATTCTGAGTCCAATTCTGAGTCCTAACAAAGCTCCTACTGAAATCAAGTTTTGCTTTCAAAGGCTGTGAGATTGGTACTTCAGAGTCCTCAAGGCTGTATGTGGAGCATCCTCAGATGGAGGACATTAGTATTCAGTCCCTTGCAAGAGTCTTTCCTAATACCCAAGATTTGCTTCTGCAAAGCCAGACTTCTGTACCTCCAGCACATCTGGGAGAAGGAGCTGTGCCCAATTAGAAAACAGCTTATTCTTTAACAGATGCAATCTGGATGTATGCTCATGTCCTTGGTTTATCTGCCTCTTCATGGCCCTGCATACATCAAGAGGAAGCTGGCTTTTAGAGCAGCATCCTGCAGAAAGTCAGCCTCCAATGGACAGTCCTCCTCCCCTGTCTCAAAGCCAGCATGAAAATGTTTTCATTTGAGCAATTAACCATACATCTGATGTAAATTACCAGAGTCGCACAGAAATAACTGGAGCTATGCACCAGCCAACAGCATAGCACAGCTCTCTTCCAGCTGCCAGAAAGATGTTCATCTTCTAGTTGCCTACCAAGCTTTGATTTGCTCAATGGGAGCATGTTCTGGGGTTAGATAAAAATCCTCTTAAAAAACACTACACTGGATTACAAGCTGGGCACACTGCTTTGCTCACCCTCTAACCACATCCTCACTAGCAACCTGTTAGAAGAATCTCTCTGTATAGACAGATTTCCCCTTCCTGACCCTGAAAAGTATAAATCCCATGACCAGCTTTAGTTTCCATCCTTGAAACCAAATAAAATAAAATAAAAAGCCTCCAGCCCTAAACCCTGAAAATATTCAGCAAAGTAAAGGTGAGGCTGAGATTTTGCAAGCCAGAGCTGTGGATTTATGCAGGACTTTATATGACTGTTTTATTTCCAACGCAATAAAGAATAACCAACTTATTGTAGCAAACAATGCACCAGGTGCTATCTCCCAAAACCTTCTGCATGGGACAGTCTGCCCTGTATTTTCTCTGCCTAGTAGCACTTTGCAGAATGTTGGAAGGGAAAATATCCCCTTTGCTTCTGTCCCAGCAGGGGCAGATTGCAAACAGGGAACACTATTTGGCTTTACATATGTTTTTTTTCTTTCTTTTTCTTTCTCTCTTCCTTTATTTTTCTTTTTTTCTTCCTTTTCTCTATCTTAATTTTTTCTTTCCTTCCTTCCTTCCTCTTTTCCTCCGTCTCTCCCTCCTTCCCTTTCTCCATCCCTTCTTTCCTCCCTTCCTCCCTCCATCCCTCCTTTCCTCTCTTCCTTCCTCCTTTTCTCCCTCCTTTCATCCCTCCTTCCCTCCCTTCCTCTCTCCCTTTCTCTCTCCCTTCATTCTTTCCTTAATCTGCCTTTCTCTTTCTTTACGTTTATCTCTTCTCCTCACAGTGTCTTTGTCTCTCACATTCTCTTTCTTTTTCTTTCTGCCTTTCCTTCTTTCCTTCTTCCCTCTTTCTTTCTCGTGGGATGATGTGGTAGAGGGTTCACTGGAAGCCACTGGATCTGTGAAAGCAAATCCCTTTGGTGTTTCCATCATAGTTTCAAGTCACAAGGGGGTGTTCTTGTGAAGATCCCACATATGTCCCTTTGAAACTACCACTCAGTTGTGCTTTTCTTCATGTCCCCCTCCCATCTTGGTTTCTTACCTCTTCTGGATTCTGTCATTAACAGGTGTTATGCCCAGTGTCCATTTTTGACCTTTAACAAGCTGACCCCTGAATTTCAACCAGGAAAATAAATGTTAATATGCTGTCCCAGGAGCATACTGGTCTGCCTCTCCCACCTTCCAGCAAACAGCCACGTGTCTTCTTCAGAGAGGAAATGCTATTCAGAGCAACATACTGGCATCAAGGATCCCTGGATCCTCATCGTAGCTTTTCCTCACACTTGCTCTCTACTTCATCTATGCGTGCCTCAGTTTACTCACCCAGGTATAATAATATCTACCTCACAGGGGTGTTCTGAGGCTCTGTTACTGAGACCCTTGTCTGGAAGGTGGGGTAGAAATTCCCACCATTCATAGATTAGCTCATCAGCATTCCCTGTATAAACTCTTTCTTGAGACATCAGTGTTGGCAGAAGTCAACATTGTTATGAATTTTATTAATTGCTTTCATTGGATGCCAAGGTTTGGGGCAGGCAAGGCTGGACATGACATGTGGAGGAGATCAGATATGGGAAACTCTGCTTTTACTCCTGAGATAGACGAAATTACAGACACAACCATGGACAAAGGTTTTTTTGCCCTACCACCTCAAGTCTTCAACAATCACCTAATCAATCTCTTTGTCACCATGAACTTTCAGTCTTTGGAAGGGAAAATCTCACTGGGGAATCATGCAAGCACACATTTTGGCTGCCTATGAGATGCTAGTGCTTCCTGTGATATAGTCCAGGCTACCCTACAGGAACACCCAAGGAATGTTTGCTCGTTGCTATTTGAAAGGATATACAAAGAAAAGTAATTTTTAAATTGTTTATCTGCTTTGCTAGGAGATTAGCAACTTAACATACAGAGACAGACTCTCTGTGACCATACACACTTCAGTCAATGGATTCAGGCTCCAACAGAAAGGATTTATCACATGAATCCTAGTAACTGGAACTGGAGAAAGAAAACACAGCCTGCATAGTCAGTGAAGGATGCTATTTTATTCCAAGCTTCCTCTTAATCAGAATGAATGGCTAACAGAATGAAAAACATTCTGTCCAAGTGCAGGAATTTCTGCTGCTTCTCTCAAGAAAGTAAGTAATCTAAGGACCTTCATTGAGGTCCTTTTGAAAGCTGCAAGAAGACTGGATTATGACACAAAATGGTAAAAAGTAAACAACAACAAAACACCAAAAAGTGCAAATTCTACTCCCAGAGGTGGAAATGGAGCCCACAAAAGACCATTCTCCTGAACCACATGAATTTGGTTAAGGGAAAACAGTAGGATGAATTACCTTCTTTCACCCACAATTGTATGTGGAAATTCTTGGAGCAGCTTCAAGTGGGTCCTTCTCACTGGAAAGCAGCACTCAGAGAACTTCCGCTTCATTTGCTTTTGAAAACTGAGTCACAAACTCGCAAATACAGAAGGGCTTTAGCTATGGTGAATCAAGCTTTCTGCGCAGGGAAGTTGAATAGGAAAGAACTATTCCATCCCTTAAAATTTTTTCTGAACTTGTTTTTCCAGCCCACATGGAAACCTCAAGGCTAACAGCAAACATGAAACGAAAATATGCAAAACAATGCATATGCCAACAAAACCAGTTTTGGTATCTTGGAGAGATATTGTTTTGATCTTTCCCTGTTTGCATCCTTCTTTTTTTCTTTTTTTTTTTTTTTTTTAAATAGATTACCCTGCATTTTGAAATTTAAATTAAAAAATTTGTTCTCAAACAAAAATAAAAAAAGAGTGAGAATGTAAGAGAAGTCATCAAGAGCCTCACATCACATCCTTGATTTCCCCATGGCTGTGGTATTTTTCAACAGGAAACTTCTTGAAGCTGGTGTTTTCCAAAAAGTTTTAACAGTGACACTCTGGCTTTTTGTTTAAGGGAAAGACATTTTTCCAGACAATACCCTTCACAACCCTTGACCCTCTTGCCCACACATCCCGAAACTTACAGGTTCTCTTTGCAATGGGATCGCCTTTGATATGCAGCCCTGCACCTGAAACAATGTCCAGCACATTGCAGACATCTTGCGCTACAAGATCCTCCTTCATAGGATGGGAACAACCAGAAACCCAAGAGGAGTTAAGTCCCCCTCAGCCTGCAGAGCACCAAGAACAGCACAGGCAGCACTGCCTCAAGTCCTGCCTCCAGTCAAGCTAGGATGGGGCTGTACTTCCTTTCCGAAGGGATAAAATCTTCTACTGCCTTAAAAACAAAGAAAATCCACTCTTCAGTTTATGCAGTTTAAGTTGTTGGCAGCAATACAACCTGCAGGACCTATACCAGACATTGAGAAGTTTTATCTAGCAACCTCTACCTGCCAACCTGCAGGAAGATTTCCTTTAATACTATTATTAATTAATATTATTACATCATTACAGTAATACTATTATTAATGCAACTGTGTTTTTTTCCCCTTTTTGGGTGAATGTTGAAAAGTTCCTGGAATACGGAAATTTTGAAAAAGTCACCATCATCCAGCAAGGAATTCCAACATTCTATGATTCTATGCTCTCCATCATGACCCAAGCAGCACCTTGTCCATTGCCCCAGAACGATAAGCACATTATAGAGGTTAGAGGGACCATAACAGCCCACGGCTACAGTGACAAAGAAGTAAGCACAGTGGCGAGACTAAAGCACATGGTGAGACTAAAGCACACGAACCAGCCTGCTCCGTGATCCTGATAAAAACCGCTGCCTAGGAGTGAATTCCCCACTGCCTCTTCTCAAAGGTTCCAAACCCACATTCACACTGCACCCTCCTTCCTTCCCATTCTGCAAGTTCTCGTCTAGGTGTCACCCCCCTCTCCCAGGCCAGGCTTACACCAGTATATTCTGCTTGGCACAGCTCTCGCCTTCACCACAAAACGAGATTCTCTGCAGAAGGTTCCTGTGTGCCAAGGGGTGATTTTCCCAGGAACACGAATACCCCTGGCAGCTGCAGGGGAGCCTGGAATGGCCTGTGTCAGCAAACAGGCTGATCTGCAAGCCCACGTTAGTTGCGTGCTGGCAGATTTTTGCAGGAGAGGCTGACCAGCTTGGCTTATTCAGGCAAAAGCTGTTTTGTTAGACCTGGCCAACACGCCAAGAGCTTTGTATCAGATCTGGGCTTGTGCACTAGCCTTTTCCTTGTCCCATTTGTACGCTTTGATTTCTGAGCTGTTTTTTGCACTGTCGGGAATTTTTTAAACTGTGTTCATTGTAGTCAGCTGCATAATGTTTGTTAGGCCTCTCCACCAAGCTCTTTAAATGAACGTCAGTGGCTGTCTTCCCTTGGACAATAATGAATGTATATATCGTAAGTGCAGACTATACAGAAAAGTGGCTAAGTCAAGGATCAGAGGGTTTTGTAAAGCCTGTTTATTTTTTTAAATAAGTTTGAGCATTTATATTTTACCACCATTTACGTGGTTTTGGGGAACCCAGATTGTGTCAAGATCTCATGCCAAAACAAGCCAAAAGTTGTTTGATTTCAACCTTTTCTTCCATGAACCATATTTTAAATGATACTTTGTCATTTTAAATGTTTTATTGAAACATGTACTGATGAAAAAACAAACAAAATGTCATCTTGACAAAAGATTTATACATGAATCAGAAAGTATTTATTTCAATTTTGTACCTTTCCATTTTAATACATTATAATGTATTGACTCAACTGAGATAATATAAACAGTTCATTTTAATAACATGTTTGCAGTGTACTGTGTCTTTTTATTCTTTCCTTTCTACTCCACACTGGACGCAGAGCCTACAAAACTAAAAGCAGATCTGCAACATTTCAGATCCTGGCAACCTTGAGTTTCCTTAAAACAAGAGCAAGAGCATGCCTTTAGCGGAATGCTCCAGGAAAACCAAATGGGCACTGGGCCAAACCACAGGATGAAGTAGCCTAAGAGAGCAGAAGACCTGGGGGTAAAGATGGTCCAGGGTTAGAGTAAACTACCATGCAGCTGAAAACCCAATTTGCTGCTGGCTCCAGGAGACGTGACTTCCCTGTGGAGTGCCCAGATAGGGGATACCATGTCTCCCATGTCCACCACTGCAAGGGAAGCAGTTTGCATCCTCTGGCAGCGGTCTGGTCCCTGCATGGAGGCTCCCAGGTGAGCCTACTCACACAGGGACCAAGTGCCTCACCTGTCCTGTCCCTCCTCATCCCCACTCACTCAACCTATTGGGAACAGTCTGTTCTAACTCCTGAGCCAGGTCCAAGGATTATCTGGGACATTTCCAGCTGTCCTTCTATAAAACTGTACTCAGGATTGTGCTCATAAACCTGTCCAGATCAGGTTGCTTAGTTGGAGTGGACACTCATCATGACTCTAAGACAGAAGAATGAGACTTCAATATTGCTCTCCCAAAAGGAGGTTTCCATGTGTGCTGGAGTCCTTTAGCATCAGAGGAAATAGGTCACGGCAAGAAAAGCTATGTTCCAGGAGAAGCTGACTTCTTCTAAGGAGAGGCATACAGCAAAATCATTTCATCTGGGCTTGATGTAACTCAGTGCAGCATAGGCTGGCTGTTGTGGGGCATCTTCCTCTGCTTCCCACCAGGAGGGAGATAGGATTTTCAGCACAGGAGGACTTGTGCTGGGGATGACATCCATGACAACCTTTCACACCATTGCCCTAAGTTTGTGCTCTTGGGAGTAATTCCTGACCTTCGCTGACTCCTGAACTATGCTCAAGAAGATGAGCGCTGGTTGGTCTGGGTCAAAACCAGGCCAAGGTCCATGCTGGCAATTGACAAGTGGGAGCAAAAGCTTCCCAGACCATGGGCCCAGGTTAGTGTAATAGCATTAGTGCAATTAGTAAGTCTAAATGATGTAGCAGGACACATCCTACACACATCCTCCGCCTTGCCCAGTCCACAGGGTCACCTTTGTGTAGACAATCCTGTGGTCCACGATAACAGAATATGTTACATACATATTTAGTGATACCTGTTGAATTAGGTTTAAAACTAGAGTTGTCCCTGGTAATGTGGGCACTGCTGTAAGCTTCATGGACATCAGTTTAGTTGGCCTCATGGCTGCTTCTTTAATACATGCATCCTACTGAAGATGCACCTGTATTTCATGTACCAGGACAGGCTCTGAGCACTTTAGAGACTGTTACTGTCACTTCCCACCCTGTTTTCCCCATGTTTTCCATTCCTTGATGCTTGTCTTATCATGGGCTTAATGAGGGAATCCCATTCTTCCAACCTGTGGAAAGGGAAGGACAGGAAGATGGACTGGCAATGAATCATAGCAGTGTCCATGAGACCAAGGCAGCTCCTGGCTTTCCCCAGTCAATGTCAACAGTGAGATCACAGGACAAAGTTACAAATGTAGATGAAAGAAAGGAAAACTGATGTGTAATTAAAGAGCTGATGAGTCTGTGTTGGCTATTTTTAGTGCTCTTTTATTTTCCAGTGGCTGCTCAAACAGCCCCAAAATGACAGTACTAGGTCAGCCTTGAAAGTGCAGCTACACTTTGAAAAGTGAGCAATGTCCTTGTGGGTTTCCCCCTTTATTTCTGTTCAAAAGCCCTAAATCTAATCTGCTGTGTTTACAAAGCTGAACCCTGCTGAGACTGTGAGCAGTGCTGGTTATGAAATCTTCAGAAGTAACCTTGATCCTGCCACAAGAACTTCCAAGACAACCAGGGCTAATGAATAACGTGAGCTATAAACTGGATGAATTAAAACAGTTAAAACCAGTTTATCGCAGATCTATTTGCTTTTTTTCACTACTGACCCCCGTTTGCTGCTGCTGGATTTTGACTAGTCTTCAGCATGTAATTTCTTATGAATAATATATCAAACACACTCTACTGGGCCCGGCATTTTCTCCTCCTCATGGGAAGTGACAAACTTTCCTTGCAACCATTTGCAAATCCACAAGTATTTGATATCTGGGACAGGAATGCTTTTTTATTTCAGCAGTTTCACCATGGATATTTTTTTGTGAGTCCTGCTGAACTGAGCCATAGACATTGCTTATATGGTGCTTCCTGACCAGAGAAGCAATTCTATCTACAAAAGTATCATTTGCTTCTTATCTCATGGGTGTGTTAAACAACACTTGAACCTGTCTGGCAACAAATATCTTGTGTAAATGAAATTTGCTGCCTAGCTGCTTCTCAGAAAACGAACACTATGACGGTAGAAGAGAATTAATTTTGAAATCTGAATGAGCATCTGCAGGAAATCCTTTTTTTTCCCCCTTTCCCATATCCGTTTGAACAAAGCAAGAGAGTGTTTCATAGGATTAAATGGGACATTTTAATTTGCAGAAGAGCAAACTGCACTTTACAGAGGAGTAAATAGCACAGGATTAGTTTTGTGGTTAAGACATTGCATTGGACTCAAGTAAAGATGGGTTGTGAGAGGGCTTCCTAAATTGATTAAAGAAGTGACAGATAGGGAGAACTGGATGAACTGGAGGAGCCTTTGGGAAGCCACCTAGCTTCTTTCTGCATTCTGTGGTTAAACAGTCCATCTGTGACAAGTTTGACCATCAGCAAAGACAATCCCACCACCCTTTAGCCAGCCCCAGGTGTTCTGGTACCCTGCATATTCTCCAAAATGCTAGATTACGTTGGTTTTTGCTTTTCCAGGTGGCAGTGGACAGAGAAACCAATTGCTCGCACTCATCCCTAGCAGCCTTCACTGGAGTTCCTAAAGGAACAATTCCAGTTCCTCCAAGCTCTTCCTCAGACTGTCTTTTCTAATCATCTGGTTATGTCCCTTCTTCTCCTCTCTGCTTCATACCTGGATCATTCCTTATTTCTTTAAGTGCAGTGACTGGATATGGGCGCAGTGTTACAGCTGTGGCTTTTTCATCTCTGAGACAGGGAGTAATTATGCTCTTTCATCACAGATAATGTAGCCCAGAAAGAAAGCAGGTATGGGAGGATGTCAACAGCTCCATGTTCCCTTGAGACCTGTCATACATCTGGGAGTTCAGCCTGGACCCATCCCACCACAGGGGCAGGAAACCATGAGGAGCTCCAGTCCTCTGTCATCTGTGGAAGATTCCCAAAGTTCCACATGCCCTCAGCATTGAGGTGTGGACCATGCGCCTGTGGCTTTTGGCTAGATGAAAAATCTTGATACCTTAGCCACCAAAGCCAGTTTCCTGGTCAGACAAAAATTAGGTTGGTTTGTTGAGAACTATTCCCAGTGAATCATGTAGGTGTTTTTTCATCACTCCCTTGTCCTCCAGTGGCCAAATATTGAACCAATTATGTAAGAACTCCTGCAGTGTTTTCCCAGGAACTGGAGTCAGAGTAACTCAGCCATGATTCCCTGACTCCGTCACTGTCCTCTTCCTCCCACTATAAGGATTAGTGATTCAACGACTGTTTCATGACATTCCTCAAAATTTCCAGGCTAAGCTTTACCCAAGTTACAAACCTCCAAGCAGACACATCAGATCTCTCTTCTTACCCTCAAAACTGCACTGTTAAATTGCACTGAGTGCTCAGGATTTGGGGGAAGACTAAACAAGAAACATGTAGATCCTTCTGTCTCCTGACAATGCTTCTTATGGGCTTGTTACTATATTGTCCACATGAAGAATTGGCCCAGACTGGCCCATTTTTCTCTTACCTCTCCTGCAATGTATTTATACATTAATACTCTGTTTGCTGACAGTTGCACTCTTTGCTTGCTGATTTTATCTGCAGCTGATGTTTTCTGAGAGTGCATCTGTGCAAAGACACTTGGCCAGTTGATAGGTATGTAGTTCTCCTCCATTTCTTGGTTTCCAGTCCCCTCCAAAATCTCTTCTCAGGTCTGCCTGGTCCGTAATGGTTTCTGACCCTGCCTCCCCCTATCTCTTTTAAATCAACCTGCCCAAAGCTGTTCCCAAGCCCTGAGCCACTGTCCATGTCCTGGGATCCTCATCTTCACTGCACCCATGGATTACACTCTGGCTTGCCCTTGAGACCTGCTGGCTCCAACTCTCCAGCTTCCTGACCCTCTTTGGACTGATCCCTTTGAGACCCTTTGGTGCCCGGCCTCACCCTGCCATGACTGCAGCTCAGAGCAATGATTCCAAACCACGTTCAGCACAGCCCAGCCAGGAAATCTGATCACCAAAATACCAATCATAACAAAAACCCACCCACTCTATGCCCATTGACGTGAGTCTAATCCCTCAGTAGCATCCAACTCTTCAGCACTCCTTTATATTTTAAAATACCTCTACAAGATATGCAAGCTTTTAGCACCCCGACTTTCACATCATGTCTGTGCCTCAGTTTTCTTCTCTACAAATCATTGCTGCTCTTTAATCTGCTCCCTGTCTCCTCTCTCTGTTTGGATAACAAACTGCTTACAATAGTACTTCAGTCTCACATCCTGTAAATCCCAGGCTGATGAAATAACAACAACAATAGTAATAGTAATAAAATGCACTGTTCTCATGGAATAGAAGGAAAACTATGTGGATTTCTGTCTGCTGCCTCTTTAGCCCACTCTCCTTCCAGCGTTCCCTGCCAGGCACTGCACACTGCTGCTAAGCTCTTCGCTGGCGGCATTTCTAGGAACATCATCCCCTTCCCTTGAGCCTGTTTCTGCTACTCGCCTGCCCCAGTAGCTGTTCTTTGAACCCCTCATCTCCTGGCTGTGGGCACTCGTTCTGACATCTTTTGCTCCATGGGTCAGACGTTGTTAATCTCTTGCTCCCTGCTTGGCGCTTGATGGGCGGCTTCTCTGCTTGGCTAATACAGCTTTATATCAGAGCTCACCTCTAATCCGCATGTTCTCTCAAATCATTGTCCTAAATCAAACCTGTCTTTTCGTTTTAAGGTCTCCAGGCAGTCCTTGTCCCTAGTGCTTCCATCACACCTCTCCCAAGACTCGCTCAATAAGCATTTCTAGTCTGGCCTCAGGCCATTTATTCCACAGCAGGGGTTGATTTGCCTCGCAAATGACCTGTTGCACAGCCAGGACTCACATCCTATTTCTTTACTTGCTTTTCTCCTCTTTTTTCCCCCCACTTCCCCTCTTTTCTTTTCCTGGCTGCATCTCCTCTGCCTCCTCACAATTCCCTTGTTGATGGGGCATTTGAATAAGGCATATAGAGAGAAAAATGGGTGATTTCACTGATGCTGTTTCTTCTCCATTTGAATATAGGGCAATGCATTCAGATCTAGGCATCTCTTGTAGGAATCTAGTGTTAACCCTACCAGCAAGTACCAGTCTCCCCATCAGCTCCAAGGGAGTTGGATCATGGATCCCACCCCAGTGTCCTCAGGCATTAAGAGACTGGTGTACTGCTCTTGGGGGCATTAGCCCATCAGTGGTTCTTGTGGCTGCCCTTCTTCAGGGCATAGGAGCTGCTCAATAGCTGGGAAATCTAACTCTCTTCGTCCTTCCTTCCATGGGTCTCCTCTGGATGGAATGGGGTTAGCAAGGTGGGTATCAGGCTCAGTCACACTGGCAATCCTCCCTCAGTTACCTGCCGCTTCAGTTTCTGTGTATTGTTGGCTCTGTTCATCCCAGCTGGATCTCTTCCTAAGACCCAGACACTTCAACCTGTGAGTGGCATCAAAGGAATTCTCCAAAGCCTATGGGGACTCTGGAGCTGATGCTGACAGCACAGCACAGACTGCAACCACCATGCAACTGATAACAATGTGCCAGGAGGAAAATACCCAGCTCAGTTCTCTGAGCCCTAAATGATCTTTGTAGCGCTTGCTGTCGGGAAACACCTCTTTTCAAGTAAGACCCCTGGGAGGAATCACTGGAGAACTCTGAACAAAATGCCCACTAGGCATCTTTATTCCTTTATTTTTCAGAGAAGAGCTACATTTCAACCACTCCAAGCACACTGGAAACAGGATTTCAGGCTATTTTCCTAGAGGGCTATAATCAGCCATATCAGCTGTTGTTTCTCTTTGAAGAAAAAATATATACAAACATACATATATACACATACAAATATTTTTGTTTCCTGTGACACCAGCTCTTACTCAGGTAAGTAATTATAAAACACAGTAACTGACCATGGATGGAACTTTCCCCTTTTGTGCATATATTCCCCATCCCTGGCAGTGTTCAAGGCCAGGCTGAACAAGGCTTTGAGCAACCTGCTCTAGTGGAAGGTGTTCCTGCCCATGGCAGGGGTTTGGGACTGGATGAGCTTTAAGGTCCCTTCCAACCCAAGCCATTCTGTGATTCTATGATAATGCCTAATTTTGCTGCCCTTGTGCATATTCATTTACTTAAATGTTTTTAGGACTGACATCTTCAACTACTAACTTGCAATAACTGTATCTACATCTATGATGAATAATCTGGACTTTGACCTCAAGCCTGCTGTTAAGCAAACACAGTCAGCAATAATTGAAGCAGGTATAATCCCATTTGTGTTTTGAGCTGTGATTCTTTGCAAGCAGGGGAATAAGACAGCTTTAGAAGTAGAATTGCTCTGATGCAGTCGAATATTAAGTTTCAAAACCAAATAAGAAACAAATCTCAACCTCAAGGCATCCTTTCACTGAAATTACTTCCAATCGTCATTGATGTCTTTATAGCACAGTGAAGCTGATTCAAACGTGTGTAATGCTGCAACCTACTGGAGCGATCAAATATTACACTCAGTTCCCAGCTAGAAGATTTAAGCCTCTCCAGAATCAAAACTGGAAGTGGAATCTGGCCAGTGTGAAATGGCTCACATGAGTAAGTGACCATTCCAACACTTAATGCATGGACAATGTGACAATTTAGTTGATGTAACAGAGACCTTGGAGGGGTAATTCATGGAAATGGCTATCACTGCCAGGAGTACTTTGTTCAGGAAACACAGGTAGAAGGATGACAAAGGAGAGGATAAATCACCTCACATTTCAGATACAGATGACAGCAAAGAGTGACCAGTACTGAGAGTCCCTGGGTGGTGATGAAAGGGGAAGAGGATCCTGATGGGTGACTTGCAAGCACAAGAAGGCATGAGGGGTCAGATTGAGAACTTCCAGACTCGCAGAGCAGAGCTGATGATGCCATGAGAGTTCATCCTGCCTGTTCTACCTTAGGAAGAGAGCACAGCTGATGGGGATTAGCTAGAGCTATCCAGACACTAAGCTGAGTATCCAGACACCCTCCAGGTTAGAAGAAAGGTGGGCACCAGGAATTCAGATTACAGGCCTACTTTATACAAAAAGATGGGGACAGGGTGGAGAGGGTCCAGAGAAGGGCCACGAGCACTGGGCAGCTGTATGAGAAAAGGCTGAGAGAGCTGGGCTTTTTCAGCCTGGAGAAAAGGCAGCTCAGGGGAGACCTTATCCCCATGTTCCAGTACTTAAAGGGTGGCTACAAAGAAAATGAAGAGTCCCTTTTTACAAGGAGTCACATTGAAAAGACAAGGGGTGATGGGCACATCACTAATAGGGAGATTCCGACTGGATACAACAGGAAAATTTCTCACCCTGAGAACAACAAGCCATTGAAATAATAATGGAAGTGGTGGACTCCCCAACACTGGACACATTTAAGATTCAGCTGGACAGAGTGCTGGGACATCTAACCTAGGTCATGCTTTGCCAAGGCAGGTTGGAGCAGATGATCCTTGAGGTTCCTTCCAACCTGGGATTCTATGATTCTACCTGTGGGTAAGGGAGGTGAGATGGATCCTCTCCTAGGCTGTCCAAGCAGGTTTCTGCTCTATAGGAATTTTGTTAGGACAGGAAAAAAGGAAACTGAAAAAAGGCTGTTCAAGGGTTGGTTCTGATCTTCAGGGATTTCCTCCTGGAGGAAAACATTAAGTGAAAGCTTGAAAGCTGACACATCCTGGTTATTTCCAAGTGCAAATGGTAGTTTCTCTTCCTAAGGCAGGGGAGTAGAAGAACAAAAAAGACAGAATTTCAGGTAGCCCTCAGTAAGCTCACAGAATTACCAGGCAGTCTCTTAAAAGCCTGGTTTATGAATTAAAGAATCATTCCTTAACCTAACACTAATGAGCACTGCACACAGCTGCAAGCCAGGACACAAGAACCAGATGTAAGGCCACCTTATGCAGAGCACAGACATCTAGTATGAGCATAAAAGAGAGAATGGACAAAGTCAAGGCACCGAATGAAGTAAACCCACAGCTGCAAAGCTTTATATATATCACAGCATAAGAGAAAGACCAATGGCAAGGCTGATCCACTATACAGTGGAGGGAGCAGGGTGCAATTCATCCATTCAGCCTTCACTAAAAGGACTAGGTGCAACCAAGCGGCTAACACAATTACTGAGAGAGGGAAAGGGAAAAGACCTCCCAGGTAGCAAAGGATTCCAAAGTATTTATTTGTTTTCATGTCAGTCAAGCCTGATGAATGTGACCTGAAAGCATGCAGAGAACTGGCAAAAAGCCAGTCTGGTGAGAACATAAGAGAACATACACTAAGAATTTCTGATGGCTAGAGGTGGGCTTAGAAGACTACAAGAGGACCAGCCTGATACCCTTCTTTAAAGGAGGAAGCGTGGCAGTCAGAGCAGCCAGTTTAATAGAAACTAAATATAAACTATTAAACAAATTAAAAATCAGGCTATTTATAAGTTTATAGATTTGCCAAGAACAAGCTCCATTGTATCAGTCTAATTTTGCTGACTGACAGATCTTACAGAGGAAAAGACATGATTGTCAGTTCTTTGTCTATAGCCTTTAGAAACTGTCTTGCACAGTGTTCTCATAAGAAAATAGGGAAATGTAATCCAAATCAAAAAGCACAGAAGCTAAGCAGTTTGAAAAGCTGAACTGGGGGAGCTGTAATCCGGCTGTCATCCACATGGAATGATGGATGAAGAAAGACTGATGGGAAATAAATCTGTTCTGATCTTGGCAGGACTCAATACTCCCATCAATACCTGACTTAAGGTGCACAGAACACTTATGACACTTGCAGGTGGTTCCCAACAGGAAATGAGGCAGCAGAGACACCGAAGGTCTGCATTTCAGAACAACACAACTAAGTGGAAAGACAAAAGCACGTACTGATTCAGTAAGGGGCAAAAGACAGGATTCACATGCTTCCAAACACAACCCCCTCATGTAGTGCTTCTCTGAAAGGGATATGGAGGTTAGCGAGCAAAATATTACGCTCACGTGCAAAACACAGCGAGGAGCAGAGGAAGCAGCCTACAACTCCAGCTTACTCCAGTTGTAGGCTCTGAAGAACTCAGCAGCATCAAAGATGTCATATTTTTGTTTTGTTTAATAGTTTATATCCAGTTCCTGTTAAACTGGCTGCTCTGACAAATAAACCAAGAAACAACTTGAGTGGCTAAAAACCACCCAAATCAAACCAACAGAAACCACAAATGACCAAGGGCTCAAAAACATGATCTGTAAGAAAAGACTGAATAGCGGTGGTTTGATTCAGCAAGCAAACATTGAGGGATTGTGTTCAGTCTTCAAATACATAAAGGTTGAAGCAGAAAGCATATTTTTTTCCTTACTTACACATTTAAGGCGGGCAAGACAAGAAACACTGAGCTGACATCACAGGAGGGAAGACTTGGGTTCACCACAGAATGTTTAAAAAAGGAGAATAAAGATGTTATTTGTCCGAGGAGGCTTCACACTGCTGCTGTCAAAGAAACATCTCTGACCAGTTATATACCAAAAGCTGTCCAGGGACACGATCACACGTTCAGCTTTATCACAGGCAGACAGGCAGAGGATGGTGCACAAGCCACCCG
>NW_009942262.1:0-249 GCF_000696875.1 Nestor notabilis | reverse complement strand
GCCCCCCACCACTCCTCCCTCCCGCGACAAGAGCAGATCTGAGGCCACTCAAGGACATTCTCCTCCATCCCCGCGTATTCATAATGCCCATGCCCGTCCTTTCTAACCACACACCCCACGGCCACAGCGAGCACTGCTCGACCCCTGTCCCCCGCTCCAGAGCCCCCCAACAACGGGACCGTGAATCTCCGTGCGGGGACGGCTGAACACCCTCAGGGGTCCCACCACCCGCTCGCAGCGGCTTTAGCG
>NW_009942261.1:46892-47271 GCF_000696875.1 Nestor notabilis | reverse complement strand
AGATCCGACAGACCTGGGAGACCAACATCCGCAAGCGGGGGGTGGCCAACTCCTTCATCATCTGTGGCACCCTCTACACCATCAGCAGCTACTCAGCACCCAACGCCACCATCAACTTTGCCTACAACACGACCACTGGCACAAGCCGGGCGCTCAGCATCCCCTTCGAGAACCGCTTCCGGTACCTCAGTACAACCCCACTGAGCGGCAGCTCTTTGCCTGGGACAGCTTCAACATGGGCCCCTACCCCATCCGCCTCTCCCAGCTGTGAGCTGGGGCTGTGCTGGCTCAGCACTCTGCTTTGCTCCCCAGCTCCCCCTGGCATGGCCAGGAGTGCTGCCTCAGCCAGCGCTAGGCAATGGTGGGGGCCACACGCTGC
>NW_009942261.1:0-46732 GCF_000696875.1 Nestor notabilis | reverse complement strand
CTTGGAGCAGCCATCCCAGCCCCCCCTGAATCTGAGGCAGGGAGGGCTCAGGGACAGCAAAGGCTGGGCAGGGCAGTGGTGGAGGCGGGGAGAGGCTGCTGGGAGGATCCCACCTACAAATAAAAGCTTTTCCTGGTTGCAAGCAGTGATGTTCACTTTGGGGCCAAGGTTTGCGTTTCCAGGCTCTGACTGAGCATGAGCATCACTGCTGCCCCGCAGGCTCCCCTCATCAGCAGCTTCCCCAGTTCAGGCCAGCCTTGCAGAGGAGAGCAGCGTTTACCTATCACCAGCAGCCCCACAGAACTGAGCTCCCCTGCTGAGAGCCTACAATCCCTGATGCATCCCACACTGCAGGTGTCTGAGGCATCCCAGAACTCAGCCGCCTCCAAAAATCATCTGTCGGGATCAAATGCAGCAGGGAATATGGACACTTACTGCACAAATCTTGTTTTATTGGAGAAAAAGAAAAAAGCCAAGAGAGCAGTGATGAGGAATGCTGGCAGAGCATCCCGCAGCCGAGCAGCCTCTTGGTGTGCCCAGCCCCTCTCAGCCATGTGCTTCAGGTTGACTGGCTGTGCCTGGCCACTGATGCATGTGGTTACTGTGGCCCTGCTCCCCATGCCAGGCCAAACCATGCTCTTCTAACTATTTATTATAGAAAGTTTATAGGAGGCTTTTTCTCCCCCCATCCCGGTGTTCAGGCAGACAGGACAGCAGCAGCCCCATCCCTGGGGGGTGCACAGGGTACCAGCCCAAAAGATGTTGCCTACCACCTCTGCTGCCCTGCACCTCATCTTTTTGCACCTGGGTTTTCCTGGGGGTTTGGTGGGCCAATGCCCCCCTTGTTGTACCAACAGGCTGAAGGGTGGGGGAGAACAGTAAAGCTTTGGCCAGGAAAATGCCACATTTGGGAGGCAGCTGCTGCTGCAGCCAGCTCCAGGAGTGCCTTTATTTAGCATGTTGTGACATGACGACATTGAATCGGAATGAAAGGTAAAGCTTCAGCACTAAGCCCACGGAGTTTCCGAATGGGAAAGATTAGTGAGCTGCAGGTGGCTGGTGCTGCGGGCAGTGCGGGTCAGGAGGGATGGGGACACTGAGACAGCCATGAGGGTTTGGCTGCTTATCAAGGGGATGGGCCCCGGCTCAGAACTGACCCTGTTCTAGAAGGGCAGGAGACAAAGGGCTGCCAGGGAGGGGAAGGCAGCAGGTGCCAGCTGCAGGCAGCCCACACTCCTCCATTGTGAGGGCTGCACTGGTGAGTCCAGTGGGGGGAACTGGGGGAGGGCCCTGCCAGACCACTGGGACAGGCTGGGGAGGGTGTGGGATGGGACACATCCCATGGGGTCTCTGTTGCATTTCAAACCCAGCTGGCAATTAAGTACTATGTGGAGTATAATCACCATAGAAGAGATAATATCCAATATTTTACAGCATCATACAGTTTAATTCAGTGGCTATTCTCACCCAAAATCAAATCTCCTTGAGGTACACACCAAACTTCCCCATCCTCCCACATTACCACCAAGTGCATCCAGGTTCCTGAGCAAAAGCAATCCCATAAGTGAGTTTATCTTTACCTGTAGCAGATATAACTCTGTTTTCCCCAGCAGATTCTTTATGTGCACTACAGGAACTTTATCCCTCTCTACGGTATGTAAAAGCTGTGATTGGGCTGGGCCAGCCCTGTTGGCAGATCTCCTCGTGTTGACCAACCAGGTGGCCTTTGCTAAATGTGTATCCCAATGTTTGAAAGTCCCACCACCCATTGCTCTGGGTGGTCCATTTTAAGTTTGATTTTCCCAGAGGCTGGTGCATGATAGGGGATGTGATATACCAACTCGATGCTGTGCTCTTTGGCCCAAGTGTCTATAAGGTTATTCCAGAAATGAGTCCCATTGTCTGACTCAACTTTTTCTGGTGTTTTCATTACCCCACACGATAATGTCATCAATGTATTGCAGGTGTTCTGGAGCCTGCCCCTGTTCCAGTGCAGTCTGGACCAATCCATGGCAGATGGTAGGGCTGTGTTTCCACCCCTGGGGCAGTCGGTTCCAAGTGAACTGGACGCCCCTCCAAGTAAAAGTGAACCGTGGCCTGCACTCTGCTGCCAATGGGATTGAGAAAAATGCATTGGCAATATCAATGGTGGCATACCACCTGGCTGCCTTTGACTCCAGTTCATACTGAAGTTCTAGCATGTCTGGTACGGCCGCACTCAATGGTGGTGTGACTTCATTCAGGCCACGATAGTCTACCGTTAGTCTCCGCTCTCCATTAGGCTTTTGCATTGGCCATATGGGGCTATTAAAGGGTGAGCGGGTCCTGCTGATCACTCCTTGGCTCTCCAGTCTACGGATCAGCTTATGGATGGGAATCGGGGAGTCTCAGTTGGTGTGATATTGCCGCCGGTGCACTGTTGTGGTAGTGATCAGCACACACTGTTCTTCAGCCTTCAGCAACCCCACAACAGAAGAGTCTTCTTTTACTACACAAGCTGACATTCATGTCCACTTCTTCTGTAAAGGAGTGACTGATAGTGGCACTGACTGGTCCTTTGTTTCAGCTGCAGTGCCTGCTACTGAGGTTAGGGTGGCCACATTGTGTTACTGGGGTTGGAGAAGCTTTGGTGTCTGTGGCTTTGTCATCAGATCCGGAGACCTTCTTTTCCCCTTAAGGGTACTGGATAGCGTTGAGCAGAGCTCTGTAGGCACGGGCCAGGCCCCAGCACGTTGTGGTGATTTGTGTCTCTCTGGTGTTGCCAGGACGACAGCATACTTTTTCCAAATGTTTTACTAGTTTTTCCAGATTCCACACTTGTTCAGAGATGAAGTTCCAAAGCACTGGAGGGGCCCCCTGGCCTGGGTACTTGCTCATTTTATCCCACACACCCTGCTACTCATAAGTATCCAGCCTTAGGGAAGATCTCTTGGTGGCATTCTTAGATAGTTGTTTAACCTTAAACAAGACCTGAACCATACACAACAACATACTGGTTTCTGGCGAAAGGAGCAGGTTGGTTTCAAGGGTACTCAAAGGACATTCAAAATCTTTAAAATTCTCAAATGCTGCTCTAAATAGCCTAGTGGGGGAGGAGAAGGTGTGAGAGAATGTCTCCTCCATAGGTTGGCCCTCCAAGGAGAAAAGGCAAAAGATGTAATTATTAATAGTTCCCATTACATCGCTGCAATACTGAGTGCAGGTACCAGATCAGTTTCACAATCAGCAATTCTATCATATCAGAAGCCATTATTAAAGAGTACGACAAAGTGAGAGCCTTAGCTCAGGCCACATAGGTGACAAACACCACCACAGGGAACGCATACTGCGTTACACAAGGCAACTCTGAGAGCAAGTGCAACAACTTCGAGAGCAAATAAATTAACATTGTGATGAGTGATTATTAATCCGAAACAATGAATGCTTATCAGAGATTTTTTTGACACACTCTGGTCAGTTATCTCAACCCTTTAAGCCCCAAGTTGGGTGCCAAAATGGACTATTGTGGTTTAAGCCCAGCTGGTAACTCAGAACCACACAGCTGCTTGCTCACTCCCCTTTCTTCCCCGGGTGGGATAAGGAGGAGAACTGAAAGAATGAAAATCCCACGGATTGAGATAAGAACAGTCCAGTAACTAAGGTATAATATAATACTACTACTAATGATAATAACAAGGGAAATAACAAGGAGATATAAAACTAAAAGGAGAAAAAAAAACCAACCCCAAACCAACAAATGCAAGCCATGCACAATACAACTGCTGACCACGCACTGACAAATACCCAGCCCAACCTGAGCAGTGATGAGTCCCTTACAGATAACTCCCCCAATTTATACACTGGGTATGACATGCTGTGGTATGGAATACCCCTTTGCCTAGTTTGGGTAAGGTGTCCTGTCTCTGCTCCCTCCTGGCTCCATGTGCACCACCTCACTGGCAGAGCATGAAAGACTGGAAAGTCCTTGGTCGGGGTTAAGTGCCACTGAGCAACAACTAAAACATAATGCTAATGTTATCAGCATTAATATCAGGCTAAACCCAAGACACTGCAAAGTACCACCTACTAGGAAGAAAAGTAACTCTATCCCAGTTGAAACCAGGACACGGACCAACCTGGGGCTCCAGGTGGGACCCCAGCACATGGAGGCAAGACACTGAAAGACCCTTTCTTGCTCCCTGGCAGGCCCAGTGCGGAGCTAGGAGCTCACTCACCACGAGCCAGTACCAGCAAAGGTGTCCCCCTGGCCAGTGATGCGCCCTCGCAGATGCCACGGGGCAGCCCAGCGGCCCCAGCAAGTCCCCGCTGCTCTGCCAGCCACCTGCTCCTACTCCATTTGTGCTGCACAAGCAGTCGTGCCATCTCAGCCACAGTGCTTGAGCCATGTGGATCGGCAACGTCTCCCGCCACCCGCCATCAGCCACGCCATGTTCTCCAGGGCCAGGGGCCCTGTGCCACGCCAGGAGCTGGAGAGCATCTGGAGCGGCATCACCTACACGCTGCAGCGGGTTGTGCGCTGCACCCTGGACCTCATGGGCTGTGGGATGCTGCTCGCCATACCCTGCCATGACTCTTTCTTCAGCTTCGTGACAGGTGGCAGCAATGCCTTCACCATTGACCGCAGCCCCACGCCTACCATCTCAGCCAGCTGGGCAATATACGAAGAGGACCTGGGTCTGCACTGAGCTGGGTGCCCTGGGCCCACTATGGGGAGAGGGTACCCACTGCCATTGACTGCAGCTGCTGCAATAAACTCATGGTGCATTACAGGCTCTCCTGGCCTCAGAAAACAGGGGTGCATAGGCCTGGCCCAGGGAGCAGCCTCAGCCCTGCAGCATCCCTCTGCCCTGCTGCAAAAACCCATTTGGGGACAGGCAGTTACAGAGAAACAAGGCAAACACCAGGGTAAGATCCAGGGCTGTAAAGCTGGGGGCAAAGGCAGCTAAGGGGTCACCCAGGAGCAGGCAGAGGTTTTTGTTTTCACTGGGGCTGAGAAGCACAAGGCAGGCAGCAGGCAGCCCCTGCTTGCACAGCGCTGACCCAACCCAGTCAGCGGCAGGCAGGCAAGCAAGCTGCCACACACCCAACACACAGAAACCCTGCAGCTGAGGACAGGAGAATGACATTTCTGTCCCAGAACAGGATGAGAGGTGAGGCTGGAGCCCCACTTTACCCCACAGCTCCCCAGAGGCATGACTTGAGCCCCAGCATGAAAAGGAGGGCTTGTTTAGAGATCCCTGGGGAAGAGCAGCACCAAAAGCTCCTCCATGAGTGGAGACACCAAGGGCAGACAGTCCCAGCCCTTCCCACCATCCTGCTGCCTGCCAGCACCGAGGTCTTTTCAGGCTGGGAAGTCTATCTCTTAATTCACTAGGAGAAGCCAATGTACACAGGCTTTGAAGAGAGCTGGGCTGGAGCTGAACACCTGGCTTTACTTAACAGGCTTTGCAAAACAAGCCCGGAGAGCCCCTCCCCTCCTCTACCGCAAGAAGAAGCCAGCCTGGGCCCCGAGGCTTGCTGGATTCTGGCCCAAGTCACATTAAACCCACCTCTGCTCTTGCCCTTGGGAAAAGTTACAGCCTTTTACAGACTGAACATTATTAAGGGGGGGAAAAAAGGTGAATTCTCCAAACAAAATAGTTCCCTAACTTATGGGAGGTTCAGCACAACTACTTGTAATGACCAGAGCTCTAGGAAAGAGATTACGCACCAAGTCCCACTCAAAAAAGAACGAACTATTTCAGTTTAAGTGGTCAGGAGCAAGTTATCTGGTTAATGGCATAAAAATATTCAATGAACTAGGGGTCAGTGATGGAAAGCTCAACGTGGCCTCAAAGGCAAGCAGGGTGGTTCGGGGCTGTTTTAGAGGCCCCCATCAAAAACAAGTTATTCAGATGCAGAATATGCCCAATCGTTTGCTTTTAATGAAGTTTCTGCAAAAATATCCTTGTTCTGCTCAGCACAAGAAATAGCCAAAAGCTTGGTATGTTCCCACAGCTGACTGTGGGAAACTCGCTTGGTTTTCCTAGTAGCTTTACTGGAGAATTTAAGATTAATCCTTTCACAGTGGCATTTCCTTAAATGTAGAATAGTCTGGTGAAGGATTTCCCATTTTTAGGATGTCCTTCCAAGATGAACCAGGCTAAAGATAGCCTCAAACCAGGGAAACAGCTAACTCAGTTACTCTTTTATAGCACATTTGTAGATAAAACCATCATCTACATTCACTGTCTTCATCCTCCTCTCCCCAAGCACTTACTACAGCTGTGCTTGTACAGCTCCTGTAAAAACAAAACCAGTGCTTTACCTGCAGTGTCACCTACTCGGGAGGTTACATCTGCCCATCGCTCCATCTGTGGATTATGGCACCTTTATTTACTTCACAGTGCTGCAGTTCTACCCGCTGACAGAACCAGCCTTGGCAGGACTCTCACCCCTCTGGAGCCCCTGAACTTGGGTTCCCACCCAGCCAAGCACAAGCAACTCTGCTTGTTCCCACCCGCTGCGGGGCTGGCAGCAACACTCCTGACCAAAGGTGATCTGCATCACAACCAGCGGTGCTTGCACAGCCACCCCTGGCTGCCTTTGCACTGGTCTGACACGCAGTGCTAGCTAGTACTTTCTCTCAAGGCAGGAACTACTTCCCAAACAGCAAGTGTTTCTGGTGTTTGTTACCAGGGTTCCCTCTGGGGACCAGCTGACAGCATTCTGCTGCTCCTAACCCCGCAAACCCAGGGCAGGCATCTGGGATGCTCTCCCCCCTGCAACTGAAGGACTGGAGGATGCTCAGCCCTCATTCTGGCCCACTCTTAAGAGCTTGAGTCGGTAAGTGTATGATCTGAACATGTAGTAGGGAGTGTGCATTGCTTGCAGTGAGCTGAGAAGGCAGCAGTTCAGGAGCAGCACAAGAATGAAGCCTCCTGCAGCCTTGGGGAGCCTCTGATCAAGGCCCTCTCCTGCAGGAAACCTCTTGCCCCTTGCTGCAAGGGTGCAGCTGATGCATGTTGTCAGCCACCAGCTAAAATGAGTAACCAGCTGTGCTCCTCCTGGTCTCCTCTGACGAGTGGCTCTTCTCTAGGAAGCCGGCAGCTCACCAACATGCTGCAGAAGTAACATCTCACAAACACAAACTGCAGGTCCTGTCCAGAGCTAGATGGAAGCCATGTCCCGTGAGACCTTCGCTGCAGAATGAGATCAAAAGTGCCAGAGGAAACAAAAATAAGCCATTTCAAACTGGTTTTCCTCAGAAGTCTGTTCTCCCAAGCTGTCATGCACACTCTTCACTTGGCACACGGTGTTCAGGCGCTCTCTGTGCATCCTGCAGCACTACGCTAATCATGAGATTACCCGGGTGCTTTATTTAGAGAATACTTTATTAGTTTCTGTAATCAAACCCATGTAAATAAGACCGTACATATTTAATACAGTGCGTTACCCCTGTACAAATGGAAAAAAAAAATTAAGTTTAACATTTCTAGACCAATATGGCTGTTAATTTCTGTACAATGCCAACTCACACTACAAGTGGGATACTTTTTTCCAAAGTTGACATCACAGCTAAAGTTTCCAAAAATTCAAATTATATATATATTTATATAAAAAGATAACCAATAGCGATTCACTAGGCATCGATAGCAGCAACAGCCTTTCCAGCTTCTGCAGTCATTTGAACAAAATTATACACATTAGACTCTCAACTCTTCCTTCCAAAACATGTAAAAAAAAAAAAAAAAAAAGAAAACAAAAAAAAATCCCAGAAAAAACCAGCAAATTCTGCTACTGATGTGGTACCTGGTGCTTTTTATTAGCTTTTTCAATCATTGTCTGGAAAAAAACCTCTAGAATAACATTATTAAAAACAGCTCCAGTATAGCACAGTCACTACTACATATCATAAGCAGGTACAGGGTATCTTACATTCACAGAAGTATCATACAGTACTGTCCTACAGCTATAATACTAGAGGATACAATTAAAAAGGCATTTATTTGACTTGATTCTACTTTCCAGCACACTGTGGGCAAGGAGGTGGTGCGACGCAGCTCTGATATAAAGAATGCACCTTGTAGATTCAACTCTCTTTAAGCTGATAAGGTTTCTTTTATTCTCATAGCACAGTTCTAAGTGCTCGCTGCTGTATACAGACATGAACTGGAAACCGTTTAGAAATCACTCGCATCATATAAAGGCAGCTGGACAGAGGTGAACAGAACAAATCTGACTATTGATGCAATGAACCTTTCAATTCCAGAGGTGAACAACTGAGGGGGCAGCGGGTGTAGAGAACACAGGTGGCCAAGTAGCATTTTCATACGGTGATCTAAGTGCAATACATTGTCATCCAAGAAGCAGCAGCCAGCAAAGCACTGCCTTCAGAGGGAAATTCAACATCATCAGTGTAAGTCTGTGTTACGTTAGGTCACACAGCAAAGGCAATTTTGCCAGCTATATGAATCCCTCTTTATGACAAAATAGAAGCTTCTTAAGTCACTAAAAACTTAACACACATTACTTGGCCCAGCACCATCTTCAGATCTGCATGTTCTCATACTCACGGGTTTATAAAAAGATAAATAGCAGCTGAAGATCAGAGCCTGAAGAAAATATGAGTATTCATCTTGTCAGCTAGGAACAAACCTCCCTGACCACCTCCCCTGCTGTTACTACTGTTCAATTTTTCTTGCTTTGGGAAACATACAGGTGTGTAAGCCAGTACATGTGCACACGTGTAGAACGTGCACACACCAAAAGCAGCCTCCATGCTGTTAGAGCAGACACAAGCCCAAAGGAGCCTAGAAGCTCAGCTGGATACGCAGCAGTTTGCATCCGTAACTGCTGAAGAAGCTGAAGGCTTCTATGTCACTTTACACTGTTCAGAGCCCTGCAGGGAGAGAAGACTGTTGTCTCATCCTTTGGGCTAGAAATCCATGCTGCTGTCATCTCACCCACCCTCCCCTCTCCCCCCACCTGCATGGAAACACAGCCTCTAAGATTTTGTTTCTTCGGTTTTGATTGCCTGAGGTTTGATTGGTCCAGTTCTAACAGGTTTTGTTGCTGTAGCAGGCGCAGGGGTGGGCTTTTCCTCAGTTTTGTCCTGGCAGACTCCTGAAGAGTCAGCAATTGCCTCAGTGGGTTTGCTCCCGTTCTCGTCCACTTTCTGTGCTTTGCCTCCTATGGGTTTGCTCTGTTGCTGCTGCTGCTGCTCAGAAAAGAATCTCTGGGTGGACTGAAGTACCTCTGCTCTCTGCTTTGCCTTAAGAAAGGGAGAAAACATGTTTACTGAAGAGAAGGCATTGGAATAAGAGTGACTTCACAGAAGTATCTCCTTAATGAAAGAGGAAGGACTGACTGCAGTGGCAAGACTTTTCTAGAAAGGCAGTGTCCATCCAGTTGCTTCCTAGATGTCACAACATCTAGGAACTCTTGGTTCCTCAGTAGTAGCTTAACATCATGCCTAGGCTTCCCTTGCTCTTCCTAATCCTCAAGCTAGAAAACAGGATCAAGGACAATAGTTTGAAGAATTATCTAACACCTTTTTATGACACTATTATTGCACAGTTTAATAAATGTAAGCTTTACCTATGGTAGGCTCAAAACAAAGCTTCACTCCTCAGTGGAACTTGCACATGACCAGAAGGCATGTGTGCCCGCACACTGCCCATGCCCCAACACTACCATCAGCACCAAGGGCCATTCCAGCTGTCATTTCTCCTGCCATGTGGTCTGGACTTCTTGAGTGCAGGAGCTGTATATCACAGCAGCAGAATCTACTCTCAGTACCCAAATTCCCTCCCCAACACACGTCCCTGGACACAAGACTTCAGAGTCTACAACGGGGATACAAGTGAACCAGTTCAAGGTTGTGTTCTATATAAGCCGGGGCCTTATCTGTTTCCCACTCAAAGTGGGCACTCATCCCAGGCAGCACAAACTACTGTCTGGCTTCTTTCAAATCCCTCCTCTGAATTCTAGCACTAACCGTGACTTACACCTGTGAAATTCAGCCTTTGTGACTACGTGTTTTAGTTGTAGGTTTTACACTGTGCAGACCAGAGGCTTCAGACCAAGCACTTGGCTTTCCTGTCCAGGCTTAAGCAAAGCGGGAGTTGCAGTAAGAGCTCAATCTTTTGGAAGCTGCACAATTAAGCCCAGTGCAGTCAAATGCCTTTTTAAAATTAAAAAGGTGTATTTTAATACAAGGACCCTCCACTACAATACAGTCACTAAGCTTCCACATATCTAAGTATTTTATGCTGTTCTATAGAAAACAGGGCAGGGGGGGATGACATGCAACAGGGGGAAAAAAGAGCAAAAGCCTGGAACAAGAGGTCTTGGCTTTCATACTGTGTAGTTGCTCCAAGTAACTCAGCCAGCAACAGAACAGAAAACAAACTGTGAACTCTGGTATGCAGGACTGCAGCAACAGTCTGCTTTTACTGGAGCCAGATGGACACCTGAAATATTTTGCACACATTTCAGCCATGCCCTGAAGGCTAGAAGTCTGGAGGAATTATCACAAGTAACCAAGTGTGACAAAATTCTTCTGACTCAGATTCTTCTGAGCAGTGTTTTCAGGGAGATTTGGAAAACCAGGACTGTATAGTAATATTTGCTATGACTGTCTAAATTAAATCCGTAATACAGTCAAGTCAATATACTAAGCATCGCCTGGTAAGTGTACAGCTAACAAACTGGTGGCAGAAAACTAAACGGACCAAGTACCTAGAATTTAAGGAGTAATCAATTATCTGGGCTAACTGATTCTCCTACAAGCAAACATAACCAGGAAAAAAACCACATTCCTTTGCTTTTACACCTGAATGCATGGGCTGTGGCAAATGACAGTAGATGAAGGAGCTCCTTAGCACCATCTATTTGTACGAGCAACTTACTCTGCAGCAAACATGCGAAGTGTACAATGGTGTCCCTGCAAGGACACCCCATACCGCAGTCCTGGCTTGGTAAGAAGAGTCTGCCTCAACCTGAAGGGTCCCAAAGTGCTTTAACAAGTTAGATGACACTCATCACCTGCTAGTGAAATGCAGCCACCTCTTCTGTGGAGCATACCATGTTACTGCATTCTACCACAGACAATTAATCACAGGCATTTCAAACCACTGGGAATTGAATCTCCAAGGAATGAGGCTGGCTGGAACAGGCAGGTTCAATACTGGTGTTCAGAGCTGGGGAGGCAGATGTGAAAAGATAGCTAACAGCAAGGTTGGTAGGCTTCATCACTCACTCAGAAAATCCAGGCTCTTGAAATCTAATTGTCAGATTGCCTTTGACAGCAGTGGCAGCTTCACAACTGCTGACCACAAGACCACTGGAGAAAGGAAGCTCCCTACAATATTTTTAGTCTGAAGTTCTTATTAAAAAAACCCCAGGGCTTAGAGAAGGTCTGTGTTCAGTTATTAGAGGCCCAGCTATACCGGCTTTGGGTCCAGAGGCATTTTAATTATGACATGATTTGCAGACACATTCCTGCCCTACAAGCTGTCAAGACTGAACTGGTGTTAACAGCACCGCTGTCCAAATACTAACCTTCATGTCTCGTTCAGCCTTCATCGCAGCCTGGGCCTGATTGCCTCTGGCTCCAGATACTGATCCACAAAGACCTCTGGCCACACGCGGTAAACGAGGGTGGCTCATAAGGCCTGTGGTCATCTGAGACGGCATCTGACTATGCAGTACTACTGGCAGCCTCTGAACAGGCGCTGGGAAGGTGTTAGTATATGGGGCTCTTACCAATGGAGGGAGCAGGTTAGGCTGAGAGAGGATCTAAGTGGGGGAAAAAAACAACAAAAAGAGACATTTCGCAATTAGAAAACTGCCAACTAGATTGCACGTTGGCATTATTTTAAATGGGGAAAAAGGTGCTGCTCTGCTGTCACACTCATGTCAAGAAAATAGGCTTTTATGTTAAGAGAGGCCATGCTTGAACTCCAGAAAAAAACAGCCCTGTAGTGCCGCTGTACCTGAAAGTAGGACCAACTTCCACCCAGTGTGTAATAAAGGAGAAGACCCATGCCAGGCAGTGGAGGACTCACTAGTGAAAGGCAGCCCTGGAAAGGTGAGGTAGTTTCTGCTAGTGGCAATCCAAAAATCTAATCTCAAGTCCTACAATCAATCACTTCAAATGCTAAAGACAGGCAGAAATATCCTACATTTTTAGAGAGGCTGGATTTCCCTAGCAGCCTGGCTACAGTCACCTCTAACAGGGATGCACCACCCTTGTAAGCTGTGCCCCCTGGAATGCCAGAAGCAAATTAAACCCTTTGTAATCAGCCCTCCTTGGTTTGGACTCCAGAGAAGCTTTCCAACCTGAACTGCTCCACCAATACTTCAGAAATGCATCTCAAACAACCAACTGCAAATCTGCTTTTTCTTTAAGCATTTAAAATATGCACTGGGACCCTTCTGAGACACAAAGCTGCTCCCCTTCCCCAACCAAATGATCTGTTTTTGCAGGATGAGGAGCATTACAGCTGCATGGGGAAGCCAGCGGAACAACAGTCTGTTCTACGTGATTCACAAATTCAAAATCAAACACCACAAACCTGCACTACTAGTTAACAAGATCAGAGAGGGTTGTTTGTTGTTTTGTTTTGGGTTTTTTTTTTCTTTTCTTTCATCTTGAAATCATGTCATTCATTTTAAGGATTTCATTTTGTATCTCCCCATGGTAAGTCTGAGGGAACACAGCCAAGTTAGAGTCACCAAGTCATACAGAGAAATGGTTTTGTTTGTAAGAAGCCACCAGTCACCTACCTGTGGTGCAAACTGTGCAGGAAACGGCTGTGTCATTCTCACAGCTGCAGCTGCTGACTGAAACTGCTTCTGGTAGACGATGCTGTTCATTTTGTTGGACTGATTGTTAGGACTTGTAGAACTGGCCCTAAAGAAAAACACACCACTTAGAATCACACTGCTCTCATTCAGATGTTTTTGCCTTTAGTTACACCTTAACTAGAAATTCAGCATTGGACAGAGAAAAAAAAAATAGTCTCCTACAGAAGCTGGTATCAGATATCTTTCTGTATCTACCATTAATTTAAAATGCAAGCAAACTCAGAACTTAAGAATGCAAAGAAAAAACAATTAGACATATTTAGGATATGGAAAGATCCTAGGTTATGAAAAAGACCCTTCCCGAAAGCATTCATAAACACACACTAATGTTGTAAGCGCTCCCCTTCCCATCCTTGCTACCTTATGTTCAGTCCTACCCCTCTAACACTGTTTGCTCTATTGTGTCAAGTTCAGAGCTTGTCACAACAGGCATTAAGCATGTGCAGCAGAAGCTGCCATGTATACCTGCTTCCACTCTGACCTGCTGTCTAGCATTTCAAAATGCACTTGAAGCATTTCAAGAATTCATGGAAAACAGTCTCCCCCCATTTTATCTGGCTAAGAACATGACCCTCCATTAAAACTTAAGAGGTGTTGAATCACCGTGAATTAAATGAAGCCTGAAAGGTTATCTGAGGAAAGGCACTGAACAGCCCTCAGAAAGAGTAAGCAGCCTACTTTACGAAATGGAGCTTGATTTGCAGAGTGTATGGGTGATACTTGTAAAATGAGCAGCAGGGCTGCAGTGGTAAGGACGCCAGCCATACTCAGTACACAACACTTTATAAGCTTAAAGAAGTCTTTGTTTAGTTTTCACTTCGAGATCTACTATGTTTCTGTCAATCTTCCCAGTACCTCTATGCTTAAGTGCAAAAGCTTATGATAAGCCCTGCTTTGACTGCTAGGAGACATTGCATGTAGAATCTCTAAGATATACACTATGAAGAGAATTGGCCTAAATGTGAACTTGCAAATTCAAGTTTCTTCTTCCTCATCCCTTCACTTTTTTACTCAGGTCAAGTACTGGAAGCACGACTTCAGCACTGAGTTCAAAACCTCATTTCCACTTCACTAGAAAAGCATGAATGCTGTCAGTGAAACCCACCAACTATCATTACTATGAACAGCTTTCAAGAACAGAACTAACTTGTCACAAAGTTCCATTTTCAATTTCTTTCAGCCCATTAACTTCATCCACAATCAGCCCAATAGGTTTACCATGAAGTGCATCTGTGTATGACCAAGATTCTGTTAATTGTCAATTAACCACGCAAACCTGCAAACAGGTTACTACTTTCACTTGTAAGAAGCCTATAGATCTTGCAGTGATTCTTAGCTCTGTAAAAGAAGTGTCGCTACAGTTGCAGTGTACGCCTTTAAGTGTTTTTTTCAGCACCGCAATTAAGATAAACTGTATAAGTTTTATACCAAACTACATCTTCCCTGCCATGCCTATACTTTCCTGGTACAATCCCAGGTCATTTTACATGCTTTGTTTAGCGTCACTTAATAAAAAAAAAATATTTTAAGTGTTTTATTTTAGAGCTATGTACTTTTGGCCAACTACAGCAGATCTGATGACCTACTGGAATGCTGCTTTTAAGCTAAGATTAAGCACTGCATTTTTGTATTAGTAGCCCCATACCTCATACCTTTCAGAATTGGCTGCTCATGCATGACTAGGTACATTTTCTAGCTCTGATTTCAAGGAATTTTGAGCTTAAGAGATTTACCGGAAGGGACTGGAGGTTGGAGTAGTACTTCTACCAGTAACTGGCGGTGTTCCAGGTTTAACATCGATGCCACCTCCAAAGGCCTTCAGGTCCATTTCCGATATCTGAAAAACAAAACAACCAACATGTTAATTCTAATTCAAATATTATGTTTACTAAGAAACTGTTAGCTTACCTCACATTTTTCTCAGTGAAAATAGGTCATTTAAGTGGAGGTGAAAGCCAGATTGCAAACCACCTTATTATTACTAGGACAACTCCAGCACCACAAGCACCTCCGTGTACAATTTTCCTGCACTATTTGGCACTTCGAGCAGTGGTACTGGCCTTCTAACTTGATCTTCCTCCATAATGAACAGGGATTTGTGACTCACTTATCTGGCCCTAAAAAAGTGCTTCAAGGTTGATACTTCCTTCCCCATCTCAGGTACCACATGAAAATTTTTAGATATAATCCTGAAAAATGCTGGCGTAAGGAATGCCATAAAATAATCCAGTTCTAAACAGAAATAAAAAGCACAGCAAAAATGGAGCTGTCATTTATGCAAAAAAATGTCCAGACTAATTTGACCAATAAATCTTGCATGTTATTTTTGCAGATACATTCAACAGAATAAGTTAGTCTCTGGAACCTTACCACACACAGCCATGAAGCGTAACAGCAACATTAATCAGTTAAATGCAAGTGGCTGTTTTAAGCTGACTTTCTTTAGCAGGAACATGATGGAACCCTTAACAGGCAGGGAAGTCTCCTAATGCCACCATCCCACTGCAGTTCTTTCTCATTTCTTGTTGAAACAAGTGTTCGTTTTCCAATGACAAGTGATAATTTTTCAACTGTGGCAAGAAACATGCTGCTGCTTAGAAGACAGGCTCATAAAAATTACAGAAGTGAAAAGATTTGTCCAGATCCTATGAAGCTAGAAAACTGCATGGTGCAAAAATCATCACATACTCCGGTGGGTGACAGGATGAAAACTTCATTTAGGTGATGTGGAATACTGGTTGCTGTTACTGTTGAAGATACGGAATTAACATCCAAGAGAGATTTTTCTTATCACAGCTGTAAACCATTGGGACAACAGGGTCATTTTATACTCAAAAGCACCCTAAAATTTAGGCCGTAAGATATGAGGATTTCAGGTGCAGCTCCAGAGTTTATTCCCTGCATTGGTGAAAGACCTTGCTGAATCTGACAAGAAGCTTAGCTGTGTTCATGTCCACTGTTATCCCCCACTGCTCACCTGAAAGTATGCTGCAACTGCGTTGTGCTGCACACTATCCGAAAATCCCAGGTGCCTGTAAATCTGTGATTCCATCTAAGACAAGAGACCTTGTGATTGGAAGCCAGCTCCACACATCCCCTCATTAACAATTACCACAGCAGCTCCAGATAAAGACTAGGACAGAATTCCCTCCTACGTAATTCAAGTTTCTCGCGCTATTTCAGTGTTATCATCTTACTGGAGCTGTCACTCAGAAAGAGTTTTCTTCAGCTGCAAGACCAGCCTTTTACACATCAAAGGTCCTGCCTTTCATACAATGCTGTGTTCTCAATACGCACCTTGCTGTGCTGTTCAGAAAAGCAGAACCTAAGCAACATTAGAAGAGTTTAATTCTGGTTTAAGGTCACAGCTGATACTGAGTCCACTGAAGCCCCTAAAACTCCAATTCATTGCACTAGACTTTATCCCATACAACTCACTCATTTCTGAGACCAAAACAAAGTGATAAATACATGCACGACCAGAATCATAAACCAGCCCTAACAGTGTAATGTTGTTTGCCTGCTGCTCTAATAATGGCTCTGTACTATTTTCTACATGATTCCTACATGAAATACCCTACACAGAATCATTGTCAAACTAGATATTCCTGCAGTGCAAATGGACTAGTATGAAGTTAGCTACAAAAACTCAGCTAAACCTTTACAACATGCACAGACCCAGTCCCTAAGGACCTAACTTTGACTGGCTTTTCTATCTTCCCCTTCCTACCTTTTAAAGTGAAGGCAGATTTTTAGATGCAACATCAGCATGGGTTGCCATGCAGTTTCTATAAAGCAGGATACAGCTGTGCTTTGTATTAATTTTTGTACTGTAGATACCAATATTGTTACCTTTCCAGTTGCAGCAATCATGCTGTGTTGAGTTCCTGCTGGGATTAATCCTCTGAAAGGCTGTGTTACTTGTGCAGGTCTGCTTAGATTTTGAGCCTGTGCTTGTGGTGGCGTGTGCTGTAGTGGTGGTTGTAAAGATTGGGGTAGGGCAATAAGTGGCTGTGCTGTGGATCCAAAGTTAGGCAAGGAAATTTGTGATCCTGGCAAAGGTACTGTCACCTGAAAGAAAGTAAAAACCAGTAGTAACATATACACAAGGGCCATTATTTAACTTTCTTTACTAGCTCTATAATTTCAGTTATATTCAAGGTAAATGGCTTAATGAGTTCATACATTTATCCAGAGAGCTGTAAGTGAATTTGTTTAGCCTGTCTTTATAACCAGTTTTAACGGCATTTGTGTCTTTGCTTTTCAGGAACAAAGTTGCATGCGAGTTCCTAACTCATCATTCAACGTGATTTCATTGTATCAAGAAGGAAATTTAATTCAACTCAGAAAATAAAGAAAGTAGAATGAAACAGCCAGTTGGGAGGGTGGATGTGGTTATTAATTTACTTCAAATACTTTTATCATCATAAGGACACTGAGATGAGAACTAGATTTTACTTTCCAGGACTCCCAACAACCAGCAGTCCCTGCTTAAAAAAAGCCACCACCAAACTTCATGCTGTCCCTTGCTTGCATTAACAGGGAGTGCTGTAGGCTGAAAACACCACAGAATGGTAGTGATAAATGTGAAAATACCACAGGAGTGATCTGACTGACAGGAGTTACTGCATTTCCTAGTCTGACCATCAATCCACAGCCTGCAAAACTATATGCCGAGTGCAACTAGAAGTGATATTCTCCAGATGTGAAAGACTTACTAGGGTTTTGAAGGATAACTGATTAGAAGTATAGAGACAGACAAGCTTGAACACATTAAAGGCACTAACCCTTCTAAAATGTCTAAAATTTTATGCTAGATTTCCAGCAGAAATTGGACTCTTCTAGATTTCTGTCTTGGCAACTTTACATGCATATATATTAGAATAAACCAGTTCATCAGAGAGCTTTTTTTAGTATTTTTAAGGCCACTTACATAAAAATTGAACCAGAAGATAGAAACCACTAGACAGCATCCTGTAAATGACAGACTGCTTGCACACATCAAATTAACAGTTCTTTCGCAAAAGAATTTTTTTAAAAAATAATAAATTCACTAGAGTTTATTTTACGAACCTCCTGATGTAGGTTACTGGTTACTGACTTGGCTCTCGTTTGCAGGTATGATCATCTGTCTACTTTTTTTCCTGCATATTTGGTATCACTGCCATATATAACAGCTCTAAAGTTTCACCTCAATCAGACTTGGTGTTAACAATTAGGCTGCACTAAGCACGTGGAGTTTGTCTCTCTCTCTCTCTCTAGATGCCACCACTGATACCTGTCCTCATAAAGGCAGTATATGCCTCAATTAGCAACATCACTAAATTAGCAGCCAACTGAATCTTTGTCTTGTCACTGGAAAATGAACTATTTAAGAGAAGGATGCCAGAGACAAATGATCAACATGAACTTGTAGGCTATCCAACTTCTCAGCAATTCATTTTTTTAGTGCTGCTGTAGTAGCTCTCCTTAGCTATCAATTTTGGAAGAATTAAAGATTGTCTCAGCCCCACCTCCACACCCATCCCACAAAACCCACCATCAACAACATGCTTTTAAGAAGAATACGATTTAGGAAATTTACCATGCCATAGTTTACCTGCTGGAGAGCACTGGGAGACTGTGCAGTGTTGTAGAAATTGCTCTGGCCAGGCTGTTGAACTTGCCCAGAGTACAGATTTGAAGCTTGAGTGAGTGTAGCTCTGGCCTAGGAACAGTGAGACACACCATAGATTAAGAACACTCAGGAGAGCAGTTCTGAGACAGCACGGCACATCATTCTGTATTTCAGCCAGTACAGCAGAAACCACAGCATAGGAAGCTGACAACCTGAATGTTTCAGCATGTGATAAAGCTCTCATTTGCAAATGGCAGAATTGCCTTTTGATCACCTACTGTAACAGAAATTAAACTCGAAGCTCCCGTTAGTAACTGAAGTGCAAGGAGCCCTGTAGTTTGGGGAATAATCCTCCATTCAGATATTATGCTAATGTACCATTATGAAATTAAATGGACATTCTCTTCCAATCAGCTTAAGTTTCCTGCCACCTTGCCTATCATGTAATTACCAGAGTTGGGCTTATCCCAAGCTGAGCAATACTTGATTTATTATTGCATTATCTGTATCAAACCATTGAGAAGTTTTGCATTTTGGAGCATCTCCTACCTGGAGAATGTGCGTATCAATCAGCTGAGAGCCTCCCAGTCCTGAAGCTTGACTAAGTTGATGTTCATATAAGATAGGAATAGGTTGTGTATTAGAAGTCTGTTGAAATGCCAGGCTCGACTGTGCCTTAGCAAGCTCCTGGTGTTGTACTGCTGGGAAGTTGTGTAAGGCTGTACCAGACAGAACTACTGGTGATGGCTGAGACAAACCACTTTGCATAAAAGCTTGCTGGGATCTGCAGGAAATTGAAGTATTACACGTAAAAATGCAGACAGAGCTCAACAATGAGCCACTAAAAATTAAAAACATAGGTTATATTCTTTAAGTGGAATTAAACCACTTAGCTCTATTGAACAGATTTTCACCCGAGAAAGGTATTTTTTTTTCCTACTTTGCACATAACAAAATAATGGATGCTACTAAAGCAACAGGAAACAATGGCTAGGCTTTTATTTAAATCTTAAGGTACACTCAGCTATTTAGATGTGCATGCTAAAATAATTCTTGCATAATTTAACAGTAACATAGAGAAGCTATCAATTCTTAGTTCCTGTGCTATAAGGTAGGACAGTGGGGAAGTATACGTGAATAGTTCCACTTAGTGACAAAGTAAAATCCTTTGTTCTCTTAACTTCACAGATCTTGGTAGACCAGCTTTTAACATTTACAGGTTAAATCACTGGATGATGACAATTGCAGCTTCCAAATGAATGTTTTGATTTGAAAACAGTAACACAGACAGACAACAGAGCCTTTAATTTTAACTAGATATTCAATTCCCTTGTCACCAGCATGGGGAAGTTGCAATTTGTTTAAACCCCCCGCCCCCGCCCCTGTACAGCAAAGCACCATAGACAGGTTTGTTTTAGTCCACCAGATGTATTTATCCAAACATTTCTGCCAAGAGCCTACTGAACAGCCACCCTCAGACTGAAGAATCAAGTTTTTAAATAAGCAGCCCTTGCAAAACTCTTCAGCTCAGAGGAGAGTGTTTTTGATGGAAAAACACTTCTCAGTTTATCACTTACTCAATACGTACCAGCATAACACTGATCCTGTTAATCTGCCAGTGTAGTGGCTATGTATTTGCCCAACAGAACAGTCAGGTTAGCTTTGTTCTGTACCTTTCCTTAACTGCAGAACAGTCGCACACTCTAAGCACTGGAGAAACTTTTCCAGAACGTATGCGGAGGCCTCTTGGCAATGTAGCCAAAAAGATTCTTAGAAGCCTTTTACTTTTCTTTTTTTTTTTTAAATCCGGTAACCTATGTATCTCAAAAGCTTATCCTCCTCTGCACCTTTAATGATGTAGGGAAGCATTCATACTCATAAATAGCACAACCCAAACCTCCATTAAATACTGGGTTTGTGTGTGACCAGATCAGCCGACAGCATTTATTTAATCTGCACCACATGCCAGACTGATTGTATTTCTGTAACTAGTCAACTGTTTGCAACAACTTCTGTCAGCTGTGGCAGGACAAGCGATATTTGGTCCAAAGTCAGCCAAGCACAAAGTCAGGATACAGATGTAGTCAGTTAAACCTTCTGTGGCTTCAGCCTTCTGCATTGCAACAAGCAGGTTTTTCTACAGCACACGCAAAACCCTGTAATTATATTTTCAAATAAACTTTCTCAAAGTAAAACTAACAAAATCTGTCAGAATTACACCACTGTGAATCAGAATCGATAGGAACTGCAAGGAAGCTTTTGGAAAGGCCATCTGAGATACTAGTCTTCCTGTTATCTTTTGTAGCAAACATTTATTCTAAAACATACTCTGCTATTGCCTACACATCTGAAATTACGTTTCTACCACCTATGGGGTTTAAACTAGGATTTCAAAGTGTTTCAAGGCTACAATGTTTGCTTGATTAGAAAATAAATTATTGAACTAAAAGGACAGACTCCTCTTTTTTTATTCTCTTAGCATGAAAGACTGATGCTTTTGGCTTTTTAGCCTGGTTTCCTAAAGATACAAAATAACATGCATAATCTTTGAACCGATGACTTCAAAACTACATCTGCACACACAGACTAGTCAGACAATCTGCATACACAGTTCTCAGCCAGACAAACAGACAAAAGGTATTTTTGGGAAAACAGGAAGATGAGGCAGCTACTGAACACGGGTCTGCAGAGAAGCGAGTTCTACAAATTCTGCCACTCAAAACCCAAATAAATTTGTACATGCTACCTACCTATAAGGTTGTAAGGATGAGTTGAACAACTCTTGGGCTTGTGATACAGCTGGTGCTGCTCCTAAACTCAGCTGAGCTTGGTGCTGTCCTTGTAGGGGTGCATAGATGGGGATAGGAATCTGCTGAACTGAAGCAGGCTGCATAAAAAAAGAAACCATTAAATATCCCAAGGACAAAAGCAATGTAGAAAAGCTACAGTTAAATGTGCTAGGATTTGTGTAACATTATACAAAGTAAACAGAAAACATCAAATCCCAAAGCTGAAAGCAAAGCTAGTGTTGCTCCCATTCAGAAAGTTATTTTCTAGTTGGATTTTACACTTTTCCTTGCAAATAACCAGCAGAAACCAAACCACTTAGATTTGTGTACAAAACAATTGCACAAGATTGCATACAATTTTGTCCTACAGAAGTTGACTAAGCCTGTACTAACATGGCCAGACAAACACCTCCTGTCAATATATACTTTTACATAAAATATATTTGTGAGTGAAAGCTTATTCTCTCAACTTTCATGACATGCTTTCATTCTCAGGAACAGAAGAGATCAAACACTGCCTGCACGCACCAAAATGAAAAAACAAATGTAAGCATGACCTCATTTTTGCAGTCCCAACTCTCACCTGCCCCAATTAGCTCACCAGTAGAGCTTTAAACGCAATATGGACAAGGAGGAGGAAAAAAAAGAAATATGAAATCCCCAAATACCTGAGAAAGCCCTGGTTGAAAGCCTTGCTGTTGGGCCAGAGAAGGTGGTGCCAAACGCGCATGTTGAGTATTGAATAGATGACTTGTATCCATATAAAATGCTGGGATTTGAGCTGCAGTACCTCAGAAAGAGCAATAGAGTTAGTACCTGATTCCAAACATCTCCCTGATAGAAAGGTTTTCGTCAAGAGTTAGTGATGCAGCCACTGTTGGCACTTCCCAGCGTAACAGGTACCAGAGAGACTTGGAGAAGAAATAGAACTGAAGACCTGGGCACCTAACCAGCTTTGGTATCTTCTCAAAATCACCCCCAGGATCTACTGGTCTTGCACATGGATCTCCAGCTCCTTGCCAAAACTGGCATTTGGGTGAAGGAACGGGAAGAACATGCTATACTGTCAAGTAATTTAGATTAACTATTATGTATGGTTTTCTTTAAAGAAAAACCCCATGATTCTAAATTACTGCACCACTTTAAGGAGTCAAGACTAAATCATTCTTGGTCTTAAACAGTGATTTACCATTCTGTGACAGAAAAACGATATATTAAGAGATTCAAACTTACTTTCCTCAACAAACTAACAACACAGCATTATCTTTATATTTACCAATAGAACTTGCATATTTAGCATAAGACACAATTAGTGAGTATTTGCTTACAGAATGCTGTCATTCTGTCTTTACTGCAGATAAAACCAGAAGTGAATTCAACTCTCAAACTTCAAAACTCAAAAAAAGCAGACACATGGCTTCTTGGCCACAAACACTATTACCTGCTGCAGACTGAGACACATAGACCTGGGAACTTTGCTGTTGCTGGGCAATGAGGGATGGCATGCAGCTCAGCTGGGAAAAGTGACCAGCAGAAGCTAGGCTGCTTGTCTGCAACTGCTGTGGTTTCACTTTACATATATTAGGAGGGTCTGAGGTGCTTGCAGTCTTCGTACTCAGTGAAGAGGTTGTGTATGTTCCAGCTCCTAGGAGAAGAGAAACAATAAATCAACAATAAATTTTGATAAATCAGAAACCAGCTAAAAATATTTCAAAGCCTCATCTTTCAGCAGTCAGCATCTTTTGTTTGCTGTGAAGAACTCAGGTGGAAACCAGAGCTGCTTGTAAATAGCAGCTGGACATTTGCTCTGCCTATTGCATAGGGGGGTTTTGATACGAGCTGTTGAAGCTTTCACTCCAAAAGCAAAAGCACAAGTGAAAGTAGAAATGCTATTAGCTGGGTATCAGAACTACCATCTGCTTGAAGAAACAATTACTTGCCTTGATTCAGCTGAACAAAATGAAACTAATAAGGTGGCCAGCAGAAGTTTACCCTCCTGTTTCAAGTCCATATAAATAGCATAGGTGGAGAGATATCTTAGTATTCTTTACAGCTGACTGAAACAGATGAATTGTCTCCTTGTCAGAAGGTACCTGGGAAGCTGCTGTTCAGATCCAACATTTCATACTAGTGTAAAACTTCTGTTAGCTTTGCAGAGAACATAATTCCAAAGGGAATCTAATCTACTGAAAAACATAACCAAGGAACAGTGCAACAGGATACTATAATCTTGACTTCTGGTACCTGAAAGCGAAGTTGTTGGTGTAACTGAGGCCACAGGAATAGGAGGCATTGATGCACTAGAGAAAGAGCTGTAAGTACCACTGCTTGGCCCAGTGTTGCCGCTGCTGCTGCTGCTACTGCCGCTGCCACCAGCAATGGGAGATGCTGCTGAGGTCACTGGAGAAGTCTTCTCCCCCATGTTTGGAGAATTCTCCCATGCTTTGCGTGCAGACTCCATCTGTTTAAAAGAAAATAAATTTCTTCATTTATTAGGAAGTTTCAACTAGTCAAACAATCGTCATCTTTTTAACAGTCCTTCTTAGTTTAAAAGGCAGTTCAGGCTTCATGCGAGCCTCTTTTAAAAAAGTCACCATGATCGTGCAACTCTGTTCATGCAAAAAGCATACAGCCTTAAGCTGGAGCTTCTTATCTGCCCCGACTGCACACGTGCACAGTTCATTGTCTTAACATTCAGTGCTCAAAAGAGAATTCACTCACACTAATTTGGCTTGGTTTCATTTGACACAAAGAGCAAAAGACACAGTCAGCAAAAGAAAGGTAAGAAACCTCTAAATATTTCCATTAAGTCCTTATTTACAAGTTATTTGGGCCATTTAAATGAAATAGCCCCTTGCTTTCTTGGTAAATCATCCACTTTGAGTGACCACCAAAAATATCTAACATATATTTCAGTAAACATGAGTAGTCAAGTTTAGATTTCCAAAGCATCTGCTTGTTCAAGAAGCAATTATGAGCTGACACAGCTTGTGGACGGTGCTCTACATGAATGCTAAAAATGCTTCATGTTCCTTATTTCTGCAATAATTCTGAGTTTAAGTCTTCTGTGACAAGGAAGACGAAACTTCAATTTAAGTATTTTATACACAATTATCTTCCACCAAAAGCGGAAAGAACTACTGGTTTACTGCAGCCAATAATCTAATTATTGTTACAGTAGACAAGCAATGCCAAATCTGAACTGAGTCAATGTTGAATGACTACTGAAAAGGAAATATTAATGTTCATACTACACTCACTAATTTAAAGGCTCGAACACAGTCCACAGACTTATCTACAACCTTCAGCTGGGGACAGCTGAAGAAAAGGTTCTGCTAGCAGAGCTGGATGCCATATGCTAGAATTGCTCATCTGGCAGACTATGAGCTTCTCAAGGCCCAGTTCTGTCTTTAATGGTATATGTAAAGGGACAAATACATACTCACCAACAAATCTGACCTTGCTGCCTGGATCAACAGAGCCCCCTAACTGGGACTTGCAGTCTCTGAAAGTCATACTTTTAACCTACCCTGTTTTACATGAATTAGGCACACTGACAGACCAAACATGACTTAGATTATTTGTGCAGATGCTTCAGAGGTGACAAAAAAAAAGTAAAGCTATCTCAGAAGAACTGGGTAACAGGTGATTAGTACGCTTGTCCATGCAAAGTGGAATTCTGTATTCCTTAAGAGTGTAAAGAGTAAGGAGGAAGACTTTGTTACAATCAAGTCATTCTCAGTTTTTCCTCCACAACATTTTCCTCCAAATTGGTTCCAACTCTTCCAGACAGGGCAAACTTAAGAATTTATTTCTAATCTGCTGAATTTTGCTTAAGGTAGAGTATAGACAAGACTACAAGCCCCTTTCTGAACACCACAGGCTCTGGCAATACAGGGTGAAGTGTTGTACTGCACTGGTATTAAGAGCAAGTGAAGAAATAGCTGTGAATGTCTGCAATAAGAGAAAAAGTGTAGAAGCTTCCATTATGTTCAATGAGTTACATAATGTTCTGGAGAAATTCACAGTAAAAGTTAATCTACACACTGCCTTTTTTCTTCCATTTTCAAATTTTTATTAAAGAGCATATAAGATAGTCCTGAGTTTTCTAACAGCTTTGCTTTTAGAGAACTCCTTAACAATCTCTAACTTCTTATGTCAGAAAAACAGACGTAAAAGAGATTGGTACTCTAGGAGTGCCTATGCAGCACCATCTACAAACCAGATATGGAGTAAGAAGCTTTAAATTAAGCGAGGCTGAGGCCAGTGGTGTAATTTCACTGTTTGCTTAGTTATGGGAAAAGAGCACTAGTTGGAGATCACAGGTGCTTGAGGTTTCTCATCACCACTGACCCAATGGGGCCTTCACATTGCAATAATGGTCCAGTATGTATTACCCCAAAACTTAGCTGGAGACAAATACCAGTGTGCACATTCTTAAGCATGACAAAGTTTAAGTGATAAGAAAGTCAAAACATGTCAGACTCTGGACCAGGCGTGCATACAAGAATTTAAACGGAACCTCAGAATGTTGAAGACAGCCAGCCTGCTCAGTTTAAGATTGCTTTGGATTTTCTTTTGCTCAGCAACTTACCTACCAATAGACCTATCAGCTAGGATGTCTGCCTTGGTAAAGGTGTCTTTAGCAAAACTACTCCAAGGAAACAAGAGATCTCAACAAGCCTTCCCATATGAGCGCCTTATACCTATGTGCTGGCAGAATGATGCCAAGTAGTGGGAGGATTCATGACGCAGTTCCCCTGTCGAGCTTCTTCACAAAGAGCTTTCCATAATAGGGGACTGAAGAAAAAGGAGGGGCAAGAATTACTCCTTTATGGAGGCAGGGCCTGGAGATTTGGTTCTTTTAAGAGAATGATGGAAAACCTCTATGCTGCACCAGAATCATTTTTTAAAAGAAGCAATCATTATGTTGAAGAGGATGACATAAAGAACAGCTCTGCTCTGTCTGAATGAGAAGTCTTCGTGCATGCTTCACAACAAGCTTGTTGCTTTCAGTGTTTGCAAAAAGGAGGCAAAGCTCCAGTGGCTGGAACAGAGAAATCGGAGACAAAGCTGCTTCCAAATGTCTTTCCATTCACATTTTGGTCAGTGCTCTTCAAGGTAGCCTCAAAACACGGATCTTTGACATATTTTGTTAGCACATATCCAAGATCTATCATTGACTGAAAAGGCAATCAAATCACTTGACACCAAAACGGCAGAAAAAGAAACTGTAGGATGAATGACACAAACACCACAGTTTGCTTTCTAACTGAGCAGTGTCACATTCTTTGCAGCACCATGCTACAGTAACATTCCTACCTGTATTACATGTGAATCAGATATCCAGCTGCTAGGTAGAAACTGCTATTTTCAAAAAATGCTTTCAGGCGCCAGAAAGTCATATTATGGTAATTTCTTACATAAGAATGCAATAGAAAAAAACGGATTTTTGTTAAATGACTTGTCCCTCTCCAGCCCTCTCCCATTTTTGCTGGTCTATTGTTTTAAAGTAACTTTTTTTTTCCAAGAAATAAAGTGTTAATGAAAGAAAAGCAAAGATTCAACAAGAGATCATTAATAACTATCATCTGTACAGAACACAAGCAAGCAGCTGTCAAACCATGCCAGTGAGACACAAGTCTCACTGGGATTGACAAGCAAGTTTCTCCAAAGTGTTAGTTCTGCATCCAATCCCTGGTTTCATTTCCTCTTTTCAAAAATTAGAGAAACTAAGTTCAAACATTACTCTTCCTTAATAATAGAAGCAGCAACAGTATTTCTACTGGTTCAGTCACCTGTGGTCACAATCGCAAACAGATCTAGGGCATCAAAACAAAACAAAAAAAAAAAAAAAAAGGGACCAAAACCTTCTAGAGATACAGTAGCAAAGCTAGAGCCCAACTCTATGTTAGTGAGTTATACAATGCACACAGTCCAACAAAATAGGAAAACCATTCAAAATATTCTACACACTTGCTCTGTGCTGGAGAGCAGAAAACAATGTAACATAGCACAACAAAACACGTTCTGACTAGCTGATCAAACTGCTCTTCATAGACACCAGCACACCACCTACATCTCATTCTTCAGAACTTTAGCCATTCAACTCAATGCCACATTAACCCTGCATCACTATCTTACACCTAAAAGAAAACAAGTTCGGCTTACCAAGCAACTCCTTACAGCCTTCAATACTAAACCAGGCAACTTACTTTCAGCTAAACTCTAAAGAAACCTCAGTCAGATTCTGATGGTTTGTCATGAATACTATGGTATAATGCTAACATAGTAAGATTTTTTTTTCAGGGCATTTGGAGCCAAGATTGGTTGAGATGCCAAGTGTTAATGCAAAATGGGGTTAGAGATTTATAATTTAAATGCATCCTTTGATAGTCTTGTGTTCCAGCCATCCATTTATATGCAAAAGCAGTTCAGCAGAGGAAACAAAAGGAAGGCTCTTAAAAAAAAAAAAAAAAAAAAAAAAAAGTCACCAGCAAGTTCTCCATTAACTTTTCCCCTGCATGCAAGAAAACGACCCTTAGAGGGATGTGGTACATACCTTGAGGGTGAGGTCGACGGTAGCGGGAGAAACTGGAGTTAGGCTGGAGCTCTGTTGTAGAGTCTCCCTCCTAGGGAGGGGAAGGGTGTGGGGCAGGGGCACCTGAAAGGCAGGCAACACACATCACATTCTAACTACGTCTACTACAAAAGCCCCAGAAAAGCAAAGCTCAAGCTTTATTAAGTGAGCTACAATTTCTTCAAGGCTTGAGCATTTTGCAGGGAGACGTTGATAAAATAAGGCAAAAATTTGGTAGGTGGGGAAAGGCCATTCAGCAGGTGCCGAGATGCTTCTCATCTCTCTTTAACAGGCTGAATGAAGACTAAGGTTCTAAAATGTTCATGTCTTCTGCATACACAAATATCAATTTTGTGCTTTGGGTTTAAAGTACAATTTCAGTTTACTGATACGAAAAATTCTTCAAGCCAGGTTTGTCCCCTTTTGTACAAATACAGTACATGGGGCTTCATGACCTTGAGATCCAAGATGCAGTTACTGAAAAGAGGAAGCTATAAACCTCCAAAGTCACAGGACCATGAAACAAACCAAAATGGATTTGCCATCCAGTAACTGAATTCAGTTATCTTCTCTTTCAAAAGATGAAAGATGTGAAACTTAAAGAAATAAACTTGACATAATGCTATTGCTCTCTTTGCCTAAGAAAACACTGACTGATTTCCTGGAAGTTTTAAATAAAGTGGTTAAAAAATACTCCAGTGGCCAGTCTGTTACTTCTAACCATTTTTCTCCATTCAGAGCACACCTAATGGACTTCCACTGGATGAGATAAGGCTAATCCAAAAGACATAGAAACTGAAGCTTTAAAGCAGATGATAGCACAGATCCTTTGTGGCCAGAAGCCCCTATATTCTGTGTTGGAAATCCAGCACCCCACAGGGGAGCATACACTAACATCATTAACACAAAAGAAGTCAGTCTTCCACGCTAACCACCGAAGGCACAAACCACACCATCACCAGAAAACCCAGCAGAGAAGTTCAACCAGTATTGCTTCCAAATGGCTTTAAAGGCTGCTGCAGTAAGCTGAAAAGCATCTTCATAAAAACCTGAGATCCTACTGTATGATTCTTTCTTTCCCCAATCAACAACTGATTCAACTCTGAGATGTAATTCTATTTCTGCTACTCAAAACAACAAAAATCACAAGATCCAAGCTCCATGACATCCCAGCACACTCCAGACAAACTTGATTTCACTGCAAGTCACAACCCAGAAGGTCCTCTCAATCGCTACACCACGCTCACGGTCAGGATCATTGGTGTTATGACGACTGTGAACATCTTATCTCCATAACAGCTGCACAACTGAAAGCCTGCTGTCTGCTTTCAGAAACCATGAAGCTGCTTCCTTTACATGCAGCTGTTGTGATTTCAGGCTACAGTTCAGAACTGCCCCGTCTGTAAAAGACTTTCTTCAAACTCACCTACAGGGCTTTGCTACTGGTACCAGGTTCAAGTCCCAAGTGCTGCTGAGAGCACACTTCCTCATTAAGCCTACCTTTGGGCTTTTTTTTTTTTTTAACTTTCTTTTTCTGTTGTTTTTTTTTTCCCTCAGAACTGTCCCTAGAAACATCTCTATTTTCTGTGCTCTTTAGCTCATTCTGGCTGATCAAAAGACAAGAAAATACCTGAAGAAATCCAGAACAGATACTAATCAAACCAAATCCGCCTCCGAGTAAGATTACTGAGCAATGCAAATCTAGTTAACATGAAAGAAATCCTAGTGACTTGTTTACTGAAGGCACTATTTTGTGCTTTAAAGTGTGAAAATATTTTCTTGTCTTCAAAGTCAAGATGATCACTGCAATAGACTTACGTTCGTCACCAAAGTCTCCTCCATTTTTGTACTGCTAGTAGCCACTGTGTTAGGATGAGAAGAAGGTGTAGTGTAGTCTGTTACAGACTCCTGTGAAGAAAAATAATTCCATTAAAATATCTCCCTTACCTAAATTAGAGTTATATTTCTTGGACAGATGTCAGCCTTTCTACAGGAGGAGTTCACCAGGCAACAGAAGATTAGAATTTTACACCAATTTTTTTTTCTTAGAAAGCATATCCAGCAATTTTTATTGCTGAATTGCTACTGAGGTCTGAAGAATTCTTGGTAGACTACAGTTTGCCTCATGACCTGTCCTGGGTTCAGCTACAGCAGTCATTTTTTCTCCTTCTTAGTAGCTGGTGCAGTGCTGTGGTTTCGACTTTCAGTCTGGGAACAACGCCGATTTAACACCTATGTTTTCAGTTGTTGCCAAGTAATGTTTACTCTGACCAGGGACTTTCTCAGTCTCATGCTCTGCCAGGGAGGAAGCAGAGACAGGACACCTGACCTAAACTGGCCAAAGGGGTATTCCATACCAGAGCACGTCATGCCCAGTACATAAACTGGGAAGAGTTACCCGGAAGGCCCAGATCGCTGCTCAGGTCGGGCTGGGTATCAGTCGGTGGGTGGTGAGCGGTTGTGTCCTCTCCCCTTGTTATTCCTCTTATCATTATTATTGGTAGCAGTAATGGTTTGTTTTATACCTTAGTTACTGAACTGCTCTTATCTCAACCCGTGGGAGTTACATTCCTCCAGTTCTCCTCCCCATCCCTCCAGGAGCGGGGGGAGGAAGGAGCGGGGGGGAGTAAGTGAGCGGCTGTGTGGTTCTGCATTGCTGGGCTTGAACCACAACATGACCTCATAACGTACATCTGGAGACAAGCCAAAATACAGTCTGTAAAGCAAGAATATATAGAGTGAAGTACTGCCTGGGCACTAGACACCGAACTGTGGTAGTGTAACCAATTAGCCATCTGTAGCTATTTCTAGCCTATTCAAAAAGCAAAATGTATTAGCTGAAAGCTTTCTGTAGCTTTAAATAGAGAAATTTCTTGGGTAAACCTATGACAAGTAAGGCCCTCCAGATTAAAAAGAACACACACGAATGGTTGCAATTTGCAAAACAATTTTTCTTCCTTTAAGTCTTGTCTCTGAAAGTTGCAAGACACAGCTTCTCTGGATGGTGAGTCTATCTTCTGATTTCTGCACTTGGCAACAATTTTAAGGAAGAAAAGGACTGAAGTTTCCCATCTACCCAGAGGCTTTCTTTGAACTTTATTTGTCACAGTTTAAGTGGACCTTAATGTGCTCAATGAACAAGGTCCAGTTTCATGGACCTAGCTGTAGCCAGTGGCTATTTCAGTTGCAAGTATAAACTGCCTGATCAAAGTGTCTCATTGATAACACGGCCATCTATCTACAGAATGACCTACAACAAACAAAAAGGCACTGGTACTGCCGCAAAGTCATCTCAACCATTGCGTTTTACTTCTTAACACTGGATATCTACTGAGCGTATTCTGGACAGGCAAACAGGTGTTACCAGAACCTGATCCAGAGACTTTGTTAGACAAACAGTGTGACCCTGAACTAGCCAAGAGCCACTCTCTAAAAGCACTGCAAACTCCAAAGTTTTCTATGTCTGAAGTCCAGAAAAGGCTCCATCATTTTTACAGAATCAAGCACCAAGTAACTGAAGAACAAATCAGCAGCAGAACTGATGAGTGCCTGGACTTTCCAACACATGATTTTGAAGGCACAAACCACAAAATGCTTGTTTAATTGCATCCAAGCAGTATAATGGTAAAACCATTAAAAAGAGCACACTCAATTTACTCCTCAAGACTATGCCAATGTCTCCTAAAAGAGCAATTAAAGCACTAAGATACTAACAAAGAATCTTCCTTAAAAGGATGAGCTCAACCATAATGGGGTGAGAGAACACAATGTGCACACTGGCTTATTTTTGCATTTCCAAAGGAAACAGAGACAAGTATTTTCTCCATTTAGTTATTTCCTTTACTTGTTAAACTGTTGAAATGCCCTATCTGCAATGTTTCCCATAATCTAAACAATCAAATTACAAGTTGCAAATTGTATTTGGTTCCAACAAGCAACCTTAATTTAGGCAGAACAAGGCAAGCACATGGTCCTTCTAATAAAGTAATGAACTGGGGGTTTTGTTTTGTTTTGGTTTAAGATGCTTTACTGCATAAGAAAGAGGAACTTTTTAACATAACATTATTAAAATTTCTTCAAGGTTTGGATGCAATTTTTACAGGGTCTCAGCACCAGTATTTCTTACAAAAGAAATCAGATCAAACTATTGCTAACTTTCTCACTTTGGAAACATACAGCACAAAATTCTTTTTCAGTAGAATTAAAACCGAACCACCATATCACCTCTGACACCTTTAGAAGTATATGTACAATGCTGAACCATCCTACAAGGATTACTCACATGCTGAATATGCAGGTAAGACAATGGTTTAGCCACCAGAACTGTAGTTTAACCACAATCCTTCATTTACTAGTACATTATGTCTAGGAATCTCTGTTAGATATGGCTTATCACCATAAGCTTCTGTAATTCAAGTAAAGCGATTCTCCTCTACAACTGTTTTACTGAAGAAACCAACTGATTATTATAAATTAGTAACAGTAATAATAGCTAGAGCAAAAAAGCTGTACATGCTTTTTCTGAGTTCTCTGCAAGTTAGTTATACCTGAAGAAAAAGAACAGGCAAGCTTTTAGTAACTACCTACTTTGGCCTAGAAAAAGATCACAAAACCTGAACTAACTTTATGAACAAAAGGACAAGGCAGACCTCAGAGCTGACCTTGCTATAAAGGATCAGGGTTCTATATGGGATTAATTAGCTATTTGATTTGTTCCTGATTGAGATAAATCATCCAAGATACTCAAAGTTTATTCTCAAGTACAGCCTGCGTGCTTTTAGACATCATCTCTCTGACTGTTATGAACTACCTATGAAACATTTCATTGCCATGTCCGTAACCACGTATTGACTGTTCCTGTGATTTGAAAGATTCCGAACCTTCAGCATGGTAGGGTGAGAAAAGGAAAGGGGTAAAGTGTTTTACCCAATTCAAAGACTTACACATCACGTTGCCTTTACTCCGTAACATTCTGCAAAACCCAAGAGACAGCTGCAATTGCTTTGGAGCGTCATGTTTACGTTCTAAACTTAAACATCTCCCGAGTATGGGCTGATTTATACAGTTTCTATGGGAAAGCAGTTTTGTATGATTAAATGCACATGATTTTAAGATGTTTGTCCTGGGACAGATACAGTTCTTACAAAACTTCTGCTTCTCAATGAGGACAGCTGGCTTGACTTCTACAGACATTTAAATCACCTAATAGACTAAAGAAAGTATGCCTTCCTGAAAGCTGAGCAGCAGTCTCCGAAAAGAGTATTGAAGAGTGTCAAAAGAGAAATCATTTAGGTTTGCTAAAACTTCAACACTTGACACTGGAACAATAGGTTAAAGATGTCATCGCTTCTTCCCTCATTAATGAATGCAATGGACAAAGTACAAAAGACAAGAGAAAGCAGCTGTAATACAAATAATTACAGGAACTCCAAGGCCAGAACAGTATTTGAACCCATTTTAAAAGCCACTTTAAGAAGTAGCAAGACTGGTTTATTCCTGCAATATCTAGATGCAGCTTATCTTATCCAATAAATCTGCAGGTTGTTCAACTTCCATAGAACACAAAATATGACTGATCACCTCTTTCCTAGAAAAATATCTTGCTGATGCCCCAGGAATTACTCATGACAAAGGAATTCAAAAGCAAATCTGAAACTGTTGAGATAGGAATATTTAGGCCTGTTATTAAGTGATTCTATTAGGAACCACTTAATGAAGAAATTATTGGGAATTTTCATACCCAGCACAAACTGGAAGGTTCCTTTTCACTCTGGTCTTCCCTCCAGAAGTCGGAAGCTTGGCACTTTGATACTGTGGTAGTTCTAAGGCCAGAAAGGCACAAAATCCAGACTTCCCGTTTGAAGATCACGTACTTCAGAAGTGTAAATGCAGAGCGGAAATTTCGCTGATTTTAGTAGAGCTACTGTATATCAAGTTAGCCTGGAGTAATCAACAAAGATATGTTTTCTATCCTGTACATGGCTTAGAAGAAGCATCTCCTCTGATCTTGAGCTCTGGTAACAGGAGCTTGAAAGACAGTGAGAAAGCACATGACACCTACAAAGAGCCTTGTTACCAAATACTTGAGCAAACTGGTGTTGACAGCTCTACATTTCTGATTCTGCATATAAGAGGGGCACTTTATCTGTTTCTGGTACCAGTATAAACCCTTCACATCCACTTACAAGATGGAAACTGCCAGGAAGGATGGGAAATCCCAGCACTGAATTTTATTATGTATTTGCCATTCAACTCAAAAATCAAGTTTGCAACTACCATGTTCGACACAAATACCTGCCTTAACACTTGCTCTGTAATACTTTGTTGAGATAGGACCTTCTGCTTGCATGACACCTTGGCAAACAAAAAGCCAGGACTGTTTTCCCTCCCCCCAATGGCAAAGATAAATTGCAAGTCATCTGTATTTCAGATTCTTTTAACAATAAATGCAGCTTCTGCAGAGGATCATTTTCCTAAATGGCATCAGAAAATTTCTGCTTAAGACTAGGAAAAGGCAGGTTGAGATGGCATGTAGCAAACTCCAGCCAAACCTCACAAAACTCTTTTAAAAGCATACAAGAAGCATTTTTCCTTTATCAAAGCAGGTGTAACTACTAACCTAGTAGCTACTCAAACTGCACAGTTACATTCGAGAGATGACAGCCATAGTTCTTGCTCAAGACAATGCTGCTGAAGTGAAGGCAGTGAGTGCCTGCACAGGTCCTTAAGCAAAAACACCTCTCTGGATGTTTTTCAGCCAGTGCTATCGATGCATCACAGCTAAGAATTGAGCTGTAGAACAATGAATCCTGACAGCAAGTCACCATCTCATTGTTGAGCAGTTACAGAAGGCAGGGTAGTTCCATGCAGGCAACTATGATAAGTCCTCAAATCCTGAAAGAGTTCTGCAAGTGGTACCTTAATGTCCAAGCCAACAGGAGCTGACATACAGACCCTTTAGGTAACCAAGCAAGCCTTATCCAACACTTTAGCTTTAGAGATTTCTTTTCTCCACAGAACAGCAGTTAATTCACAGCTTCAATTCACCCATGCACTCAACCAATGATTGCACACACTACTTCAGTTCTGTGCTGAAAATCAAGCACTCGTCTTGCATATATCACATACATCCTGAATTTACAGAATCTGCCTATACCAGGCTCCAGCACTACTCTCTGCAGCAAGGCTCAAGACAGAGTTTCCACATTCATAAGGCAGCAAAAAAAAAAGTCTTAAAACCTTCCAAGTTGATCTTTGTACAGGGACATGACAAACAGCATGTCTCTGTACCACTTCTGGCAAACTGTTTAATTCAAGCAGTACCACTGTGTTTCACACCTCCTATTCAGTGGGCTCTGCTGTCCAGTTAACTACCACCAGCAGGCAACCAAATGTGAATTACACCACTGTATTAACACTTTACATATAGGACTCAGTAATTTGTCCATATGTTTCTTACCTTTGTGTTTGTTCCAAACTCTGGAGCAGACACAGATATCATCGTTCCTATTTCCGTGCTTAGTTCACTTGCTGCTTTGGTTTCCTTTGTAGTGACAGGTTCTGGACTTCTGACAGAGGTGGGAGATGGCTTCTCCTGTCCCTCAGGCTCTCCCTGTTGGGCATCCTTCACCTTCCTGTTCTTTAAAGAACGCTCTTTCCCAATAGGACCAGGTTTATATTCTTTGTTTTCTACTGGACTCAAGTCTGGAAGCTAAGTTAGTGTTAACTTGTCAGTTATTTCTTCCCCTCTGTGTCCTATTCCGCAAGAATATTATAACATGCTTAAAATAATTTTGTTTAAATCTAACAAAACTTTCCTGAAGAGTAAGCATTTTCTAACAGATAAATCATTTGAGACTAAGTTAGCAATATGTACACGAAATGCGTTCATTTTGAACATTAGGAATCTAAACCATTGTTTTCAAACAACACAAGTTTCATGTGAGAAGTGGCAGACTTTGACTAAAGATCTAGTTAAAACCTATAGATGAAAGCCAGCTTGACTCTCCTTAAAAGAAAAGCACAATGAAGTACAGAAGCCACAAGACTTCATATACATACAGGTTATTTACATTTTCAAAGAATCAGGATTTTACAGGGCCCCAGGAAACTAGAACAGAAGACTCTACCTTCATTTGAAGATATCTTGATGTATGGATGTTAGCAGCATTTCTCCCTAGGAACTGGGCTCTAAGGGGATAGCCAGAAAAATAAAACACCTACATGCAAGTGTTGCCTGATATTGTAGTCACTATGGCTGGAATAATTGCTGCAATTCAGTAGTTCCTTTTTGTGCAGCTGAATTAAAGAAGAATGAAGGGCCTCGGGGAACCTGAAAGCTCTGCTGTTTAAATAGCCACATCCTTTCTGGCTGAGACTAGACAGCCCTATTCGCTACAGAGCAGCCAAAAAATTCCTTAAAGGTAGTCCTTAAAATCTTACTCCTTTGATAGTGGAAAGACAGAAGCTGCTGGTATTGGCTCTATAAATATAACCAGCTGTTTCAGGAGTTACATGAAGACTTTCTACAATACAGCGTCTTTGGGCTTTCGGGAGGGTGGAGTTTGCCTGGAGGTATTTGGTACCCTCAGGAGGTCAGCCGAGACTAGCTTTCTGGGGGAAAGAAGAAACCAACAATAGAAGCAGATGCCTGAGCTCTGCAATGCAGCCATCAGGAACATTAGACCCATCTCAACCCAAGTATTTTTTACTCTAACAGTTTACAGAGGCAGAAATTCCTCCAGACACTTAAAGGTCATTTTTTTCAAGTATGGTCCTCTTACATTGCCTATATTAGTTCAACAATACTCCAGTCTCAAACGTGAATTTGTATTTAGGCTTCATGGTTAACAATATCACAACGTGGGTGGTGAGTGTGTAGGAACTGTTTGTTTGTTGGGCTTTTTTTTTCTTTGTCAGCAAGACAGGGATTACAGCCCTCTCATTCAGAAGAGTGCACAGAAATATTAATCTCCAATGAATTTACCATTTAGTCACATATTTGTCTTTCAAGAAAATCTACAGGAGTCTTGATAGCTATAATGAAGGAGAAAAGAGGAACTTAGTGTAAAGTAGACTCTATTTAACTTTGGAGCTCAGCATCTTTAAGTGATTTCATGGGGGCAGTTTAAGGCATGCTGCTAGTGTATGTGAGGTAGGGAGTTTTAATGTGATGGGTTACTACAATTCACCAGCAGCATTAACTCCTGCCTATTCCTCTGCAGTATTGGTTTTATATTTTGCAATAAGTCCCATGAACTGCAATACACCCACTGAGTGCCTCATGCAATAGAAGTTAAGTTCGATCTATGTGTGACTGCACTTTCAGATTACAGTAGGTTTTTTTGGGAAAAAAAACCCCAAACCAATCCAAACACAACCAACACAAAGAAACACCCAGTCTTCTAGAAAGACTAAAGAAAGGGCTTTAATTACATCAGGACTGTTGCCAAATCTCAGATACCAAGAGGGATTGGAATAGCTAGTTTTTTAAGTCATCAGTCAAGTTCATCTGCTATAACCACTTCTTTCTGGGAGTAAGAAGCCGGTGCCGAGTACTAGCGATGCACAGATAAATATGTGCTAGAGGTGGAAATAACAGGAAAATACATTTCATTAACATGAAAGATCACCCTAATCTAAACGACAGGAGGAGAAAGTATTACTCCTTGAGTGTAACGGAAATACAAGATGATAATGACAATCATGGAATGGAGCACCTAAATCTCTGAAGGGCAAGTGACACATTTTTTTTAGGTTGAGATAAATTTGATTAACTATTTAGTTTTCCTAGATTAGCTGCAAAAAAAAAAAAACCATTAATTATCCAGACATCTGCATTAGAATTTGAGACTTCAAATTAGTGGCCCCCACATTCTTCCCTTTCCTCAAAACACTACTTTTCTTGTAACTTGATGTATTACTCATCTTGGTAACCTGGCTACAAAACTAAGCAGGGCCCCATGCATCATTTAGAGGGGGGTGAGGCAGGCATGGTGGCAGGAAGAAACAGAGAAAACTCTGGAGATGTAGCCAGGGCAGAAACAGGATACTTGCTTCAAAACAGCTCTCAAAGCCTGAGTGAAGTAAACTCAAGGGAACACCCAAAACCCCAAACTACAAACAAGGCCATAAAACTTCACCACATCCATAGTCTCCCAACAAAGCTATTGCACATCCATACTCCCATCCCTGCTCTAGCCACTTCCCTTGCTCCAAACACAGAATCAATGGACAAACTCTGCTGGGCTAGGATACTGTTTATTTACACTTGCTTCTTGAACTGAATTCCCCACCTTCCCTCCAAGAACCAACTTGTTGATTGTTTCAGGAAATATAAAAGGGGAATGCAATTTTTATCGGTCTAGCCCTAACTGAATGACTACTCTATTCACTATTTGTAACCTCTTTTGGCTGAGCTTCTTGAAGTTTAAAGGTTTGTACCGAAGATAGAACCTTTTACCTTTTGTGCTTTGATGGGTCCAGCCCGAGGCTGTTTCTGTCTTTGCTCTTTTGGCTCTGGCAGCTTATCAGTGGACTTCTCAGAAAGCACAGGGCCAACTTCGTTGTCGCTGCCACTGGAAGCTGGGGCTCCAAATTGAATAGTTTCTATACCAAGATCAACTCCACCTTCTTGCCCAGGCTTTGCTCCCTAGTTAAAAAGTAAACATTAAACACATTTCAAAAGTTTTCTAGATTAGTACAAAGTCAGTGGTTCAGAAAAGAGCACAAAATATGTCCAGACAAAACCCACTTTTATCTCCTGCCAGCAAAAGTATTATTTGTAATTACAACACATTTGTAAGAGTAAACAATCTATGAAAGTACAATTCCTCCTCCTCAAGTTCCTATTCTTTGTACAAGCTCAAAAGAAAGAAAAAAAAGCAGTGAAGAAATATGTAAACAAGATCAAGATAATGAACCAATAGAGAAAGGGGAGAGGGACAAATGCAATTTTAAAATGTCCATATTCAGATTCACAACATTCTCCTGAAAATTCAAGAATTGATGTTCAAGAGGAACAATAAGAAATTAAAGGTTTCCAGAACTCTTTATACAGTTAAAATGGTCTCCCTTAAGAGTTAAGTCACATTCTTACAGTATAAAACAATAAAGTAATGACCAAAAATGCCCAACAAAACCACAGGCCTTCAAATGTAAAATTTAGGGCTATGTAAATTCCATGGAATAAGTAGGGCTAGTACAGAAAGAAAGCATCTACTGCTTCTTATACCACTGATTTAAGAAGGGACATAAAAGCATTTAGTTCCTTGGAGACATCCTGTTTCTGTCTACATTACTGAACTGTACACAAGTGCTCACATGCAAACTAAGCAATATTTTTACTTAAAAAATGCACTGAGTAACAGCTTCAACAGAATGTGTGAACAGCTAAGTTTTCATTACAGCGAACTGTTTTTCCATACTGCATCCATAAAAGCACTTGCTTGTATCCTGTGTTTCTGTACTATCCCCCAACTTCATGGAATTCTACATATACTAGTTTAAGTAAGTGCATGTCTGAATAAATGGATAATCTGTACCCAATCCTAATGAGATATAACTTGGGTAAGCTTTATATACAGCTACTCTTCCCTTCATTCTTACCTCCGGAGATGTAGTTGAACCAAAAGATGTCAAAGGCTTGTTCCAAGCACTGACCGAAGGTGGCTGAGGTGGGCTAATGGGTCCCACTGACAATTAAGAAAAAAGAGGATTAACCCTGCCCTCAATGTTGCTAAATGCCTTTGACTAAAGTTTTCAATTGACTGAGAATTAAATTACAGATGTCTTTATTAAATAAGCTTTGGTGAAGAAACCATTAACATATTCAGCAGTTAAGAATATGCTACCTATTTAGCTGCTTTCAAGTGGGGCAATCATTGTGTTTGGAAATATGACCAAGCCCAACAAAACACAGATTCCTGAAAGGAGTGACAGCTGTTCATTCACAGTGACGAAGAACATAATGCAAACCACTGAGTAATACCGTACTGCAAAAATCTCTTTTCAGAGGTATTCATAGGTTATGACGCTGCACTGGGGAATGCTGCCCTCTATTCCCTGAGCAAAATACAGGTAGAAATGAGACATTAACAGAGAGAGCTGGCAATCAGCACTCTCTAACTACAGTGCTTGCTCCCTACCCCAAATCTGAAAGACACCACTTACATTTTTTGGAGAGGTCATTTAGAACTGCTGAAGGAGGCACCTTGTTTTCCCACAATTCAGCTCCCAGACCATTGTGAGCCTGAGTGTTTTGTAGAACTTTGCCTGACACTGTGTACTCTGTGCTGGCTGTCCCTCCTGCAGCCTGGTTTGGTGGCTGAACAGAAGCTGATGGCTGACCCGGAGTCTGTGTTGTACATGGAGGCTGTGCCTGAGCTTGTGCCTGCTGTGCAGCTGCAGCTGCTGCCTGTTGCTGCTTTTTGGCAAATCTGGGTGGAAGCTTGGAATTCTGACCTCGGCCTTTTTCACTTGATCCTTTCTTGGTCCACACCTGTAAGCAGAAGCTAATTTTATTCTTCCAGCTGGTAAGTCTGTATAGACACCAACTGTACATTGTGTTGTAGCAAAAAGCAAACTGATTAACCTTGTCTTAAAGAAGTTTATTTTTTTAAGGGTATTTAACCACGGAAGCAATGATTTCTCATCCATTTTCCTCTTCGAACCAACCCATACACAAGCAATAGTATGTATCTTTATCACAGTATGAAAAATTGTGTTTTCAGTTTGCCAGTTCCACCTGCCTGGCAGTGCCCAATCAGGAAGCACAGAACACGAAGATGACTAAGTAAAACTTAATGTTATTTACTAATTCTGAACAACTTCATATTAATACAAGTATCTAATTATAAGTTGAAAATACAGTTTCTTTGGAAGGACGATTCTGCACACTTCACAACATGCCCAGTACTGCAAGGAGCTCTTCCCCACTATACATGCTGGTCTTGTACCTGCACTGTTTGTTCTTCCTTCTTTCTACGCTCTTCATCTTGCAGGCGTTTTTGCTGCTTCTTAGACACCACTTCTGTGAAACCATCATCATTCAAGTTAGATTGGGAGTCTTCAACTACTGTCACTTCAGGGTGATCATCAATGATCACAACACCTACAGAAATATAAGTAAAGGTATAGATGCTGCTGTTTTAATGGCTTCAGATGCAGTGCACCAAGCCAAAATCTGCTTTAGAGTGGAAGCTATTTCCCCACAGACACAGATACTGGTCCTGATTAGAGGTAAGCTTCTGCTTGCCAGAATCCTTTGATGCTGAACTTGAAGACGGGGAGTTAATCTTTAAGAATCGAAAAACTGGAGATTCCTGTACCACTCTCCAGGAAGTAAGAACTAAAACATAATAATGAACAGCCTTCCTTGCATATTAGCTATAAGTGATATCCACTGCCTTTGTTTATGAAGGTTAAGCAAATAAAGAATGTGGTGGAAAATAGTATGAATGACAGAGTTAAGATTAGGTGATAGAACAAAACTGTTCTTATCTTTATTGTTCATAAAAATACACAATGAGATTTGCCACTTCAGAGGCACGCGCATTAATTAGATATGACAAAGGTACCAGTACTCAAGTACATAATTATTCTGGTATTTAAAATCACTTTTCTGTAAGTTTTCAAAAACATCTAGCTCTATATGCAGCAAATCTTACAAATTCTTGTTAGGATATTATCAATACATACTTGCGTAATTATTAAGATCAAATTGAGACAAGGCATCCACTTTTTCCTTAGGCTTCTTTGGACCAGCCTTAGGTTCTTCTCTCTTTTTGCTAGTTGCATCCTTGGTGCTCTTTTGGCCTGCAGCAGTAACACCTCCATCCTCCTGATGTAAAGAGTTGCTGTTGGTGGGATCAACACTAGGCACAGTTGCTGTCTGCTCTTCAAATGGCCTGGTATTAGAAAAAATATGAGAAAATTAATGACCAGCCACAGAGAACACTCAGGAAGGATCTAACCATCTAATGCAGATCCTAGTGCAGGGCTGTGTCTACTGTGCAATTTCTTAGTAGGCTCCAATCTTTTTACTTTCAGCTCCTCAATGGGAAGCAGCTTAACAGTAAAAGCTGTTGTGGGGACATATCAAATGCCCTGCTGCCAAGAGGAATCACAGAAAAAAACCCAAAACATAATTTTAATGTCACCCCTGGCTTGGTCTACGTAAGTAGAGGTACCAAAGCTCAACAAGGATGCAGTTCAGTATACTTCAACTGCAGTAAATCCTTCCTTGGAAAAAACCAAACCAAACCAAAAAACTAACCCAAAACCCCACCCAAACTAAACCAAAACCCAACAAAATAAAATCAAAACACAAACAAACCAGAAGCATACAGTATGCAATGTGAGCAAATATAAACAAGGTACAATATACTTAATCCAGAAAGCTTACTTCCGAACAGCTATCTGAATCCATAAATCAGATTTGCATCATTCTGTTTTTCCTGTGGAACCTGGAATACCCACTTTTTGTGTAAACTTCACCATTAAGTGACTAGCCAAAGGAATTCTTAATAGATTTAATTTGGAGGTTAAAGCACTGATCAGAAGTTTTTAAGCCCAGGCAAAAACTGAATTTAAGACTGCAGCAACCTACAACCACAGGAGTCCTAGAGCACAGCACAGACATTTAATGGAAAACGTTCTTGTCCTGCCTCCCACTTACCAGGCTACTGTGCAGTGTGGCACAAAAACAGTGGGAAGTAGTAACATTAGGTAATTACCAAGTGTCAATCAAATTCAGCACATAGGAAAACAAAGTTTAGTCTCAACGGCAAGCATTTCTCAACATGCTTGTCTATGTTTAGTGGGTGATCTTAAACACAATGCAGCAGTTTATGTATCAACTGCAAAACCACTCACATTAACATTCTAGCTTGCATCCAAATCTTGAAAAACATAGCTTGACTCAAACGGCACTACAATGGTGATTTTTAATTAGGCATTTTTAACACTGTGCATACGAGAATACTCTGCTCTTAGCTCCATGTTCCAAGTGTCTGTATACAAATAAGAGAAAAAACAAAATTGAAGTACACAGACACAGATGCATGTGTTTGTCTTACTCTCTTTTCTATCATTCTACTAATCTAAAATAACTACTTACGAGTTTGGACCACAAGAGGACAACAGAAGACCATGACCATGTGTGCTTCCTAATAGAAGTTTGTACTCACCCTCTTTTTCCACTTCTGGGTGGAGGACCACTCCGCCTTTCACTCCTAGGACCCGAGAAGTTCCTCCCTGGTTTAGCTGGCCCATTGTTGCCACGTCGGTTTTGACGGTCTATTCCAGGCCGCTGACTAGAGAAACTTCTCTTGGCTATTTCCCTTTTTGGAGCTCCAGCATTTTCTCCTGCCTTTGCAGCCACCTGTGCTGCTGCATCTGCTGTTTTCTTCTCATCCCTCTCCCGCCTCTCATTGAAGTCGCTGCTTTCTGAGGCAGTTTCCCATTCTTCATTTGCCTGGTCTGAAGAATTCTGGTTGGACAAATCTGGTGTCTTACTTTCTGATACATCCAGAGCAGTGGTGGCAGGCTCATTAACTGCATTACTAACTGTGGCACTTGTTGATGAGCTGGTTACTGCCTCGTTTATCTTTGATGCGGCCTCTCTTTCTTTCAGGCGCCTAAAGCGTGGTGGCTTATCTTGCCTTGGTGGCCGAGCGGGCCTTTGTCTTCGTGGTCTCTCTCTATTTGGATCAAACTTTCTCTCAAATTTTGGAGGTCTTTTATCAACTGGTATAGGACCATAATGTTCATTTCTTCTTGGAGGTTCCCCTTCTTCCGGTTTAATAATCTCTGTTTGCCTAGGATTCCACTGATTGTCTCTGTAGGCTGGTCTCCTTATAGTGGATGGACGTGGAGGACGCCCACCAGGATCCCTACCGCCACGTCTATACATTCCCCCTCTGCCTCGTCTAGAAGGCTCTCCTTTAGGAAGAAATCCTGGTTTGGGTTTGTTCTCATCATCTCTCATGTACGTTTTTTCTAGGGATCTGTTGTCTACTCTGATACTGTTTTCAGGTTTGAACGACAGAGGCTTTGAAGGCTTCTTGCCATCAGCTCTGTCTTCTCTTTTTGGGTGCTTGCCTTTGATTAGACTGTCTTTGTCTGAAAGTAGCGTGTCACTTGCGCTTTCATGAACTTCGCTGTCGGAATCTGTCTCTGAACCATGCTGTCGCCGCCGTTTTGGGATTACTTCAAAGTCAGAACTCTCACTGCGAGTTTCACTCTCTTCTCTTTGCCTAACAGGCCCTGAAGGCACATGGTCTGACCTAGGCTTAGGATCTCTGTAGTGTGGGTATTCTCTATTATGGCCTCTACTGCCCCGACCACGTCCTCCATAAGAACCCCTGTAGCTACGACCTCTAGAATAATACTCCCCACGACCTCTGCCTCTGTATCCCTGATCTGGGAACCAGTCTCTATCCCTAGCTTCTTTCCAGTATGTCCTAGGTGGTAAGCCAGGCTCTCTTTTTACTGGTCTGGTTTCTAAGCGTGGTTTCTCTACAACCTCCTTGCTAACCACCTTCTCAGTCTGCTTTTCTTCCTTCACTGCACTAGCTGGCTGCTGAACATGTGGCTGCTGCTGTGCTGCTGGCTGAGCTGGTGGCTGCTGCTGTACTGCAGGGGGAAGCTGTGGAGCAGCAGGCTGGGCAGCTGGTAGCTGCTGTGGGGCTGGAGGTGTGGGTGTCTGAACCAGTGCTTTAGCTGCAGTCTCAGTTTGACCACTCTCCTGGCTTGCCAGGCTCAGAGCAGCATCCTGGGTTGTCTTTTTAGGAGTGCCGCTGGAGGCAGACGTCTCTGGCTCAGTCTGAGGCAGTGGCACTTGAGGTGCTTCCTTTTTGTCAGTTTTCTCAGACTTGCTAGATTTCTCACTAGCTGTTTTTTCTCCTTCTTTCTCCTTCCTCTGCTCACGTTCTTCTCTTTGTTCACGCTCTTCCGCTCTTCCTTCATATCTCTAAGGACAGGTTTTTTAATAGGACCTGATCTTCTTACTGGTCTATCACCACCTTCATCTCTCCTACCATAACCTGGCCTAGGACCCCATCTTGTTTCAGACTTAGGTTTGAAAGATTTTTCTGGTTTTGGTCCTTCTAGTGTTCTACTATTGATCAGAATTTCTTTTTTTGGCTTAATCTCAAGTCTCTCAATTGTCTCCTTTGTCTCAAGAGGCCTGTTATTTAATTTAGGGATATTTGTTGCTGTCTCATTCCTCTGGTCCTCCGATTTTAGAGAGTGACTTGAACCATGGGAAATGCTTCTCTTCAGTGAAGAGTGACTTTCCCCTACAGGCACAAATTCTTCTGGAGAGCTATGCGTAACTTTCTCCTTCACTCCTTCAAAATTAACCGCAGTGTTAGGTGTGTCAGTCTGGAGAGGTTGTACATCTTCCAAAGGCCTGCTTGGGAACTTTTGTACCTCTATCTCTCCTGATTCTCTGAAAAAGTCTGTCTTTGGATGAGAGTCCAACTGGTTGTGTTCTACAGGATATGCAGTGGCAGGGACAGCAACTCGCTCCTGCTCCAAGTGTGCCTCAGACCTAAGCAGCAAGCAATTAAGAACATTAGGGTGAAGGGAAAAATTTTACTCATATCTACTACTAAAATAAATCTTCTGTTTCAAAGAAGGATTCATGTCAGTTCTAGAAAATAACGTATTAATTTTTACAGTGGCTGCCAGTTGTAGAGGTCAATTTTATTCTATACTGATTAAGAGTTTAGTGCCAAATGCACAGTTAGTTATAGGAGTCCCTTAGTGTTAATGTCCATACATGCAATTTTAAATGGAGCCCCAAAGTTAGCAGGTATCACAGGTATTACTCAGACAGCAGTACAGGAAAAAAAAATAAATTTCAGGGTACTTTAAAGATGTAGAGGAAGCCTTCCTGACTGTTCATCATGCAGCAAAGGTCACAAGTGACTGTCTTGCTCTATTTCACTTGTATTTAACACATCATTTTTGAAATACACAGTTTCAGTTATCAGACAGAAGTTCTCTGTTATGGGGAGGATGGAGAGCAAATGGAGAACAGGATAACACTGTAGCATTGTTCTACAAAACTGAAAATTAAAAATATCATGGGGTAAATTGTCTTTCTACACCCTACTACAGAGCAGGCACATCTTTTGTTTTATACAACAACGCCAAGAACACTGCCATCTCCAGTCACAACTCCTTTAAAGTTTTGGGCCAAGAACAGCTATAACTCAGTCAGTTTAAACTGTGTTTGGTAACCTAAATTACACAGCCAAGTGTGTAAACATGTATGGGTTGGAGAAGTAACATGCAGGAGTACATAACTCAGGCTTACCTCAAATCGTCAGGCTCTTCTAAAACTTTGGGAGGAGAGCTAGATTGCTGAGGTTCTGCATGGGGGTATGGGTCTGACCCCCACATCATGCGGGGCTCTGACAAAGGAACGGTGTGCTCTCTTGCTGAGCGAGCTATATGTTCAAATGAATCTGAACTAGTTGCTGATCCCTCTATCTGGTCTCTTCTCATCAGTGGTTTTGGAGGCATAATTCCTGTGACAGATTTAAGTTCAACATTCAAAACACATTTAACATTAGCAAAGAAATCTACCTGAAGACAAACAAAGCATATCAAAAGGTACTGAAAAACATCCTCTCCTCTCCATCTCCTTTCCTTCTGCTGTTGAAACACAGTGTCAATTCACCGCCAGGTGACTTCAGAAGGACTAAATCATATTCACCACTAGTACCCTATGTACCAACAAAAGGAAAAGCTCTCTGCTTCCACTACAAGGGGAAGAACCAGGTCTATACACTTGCAGATGAAGTTTCTGCTGTAAAATCTGAATGGCAAAAGGCAACATGAGTGTACGCATGGGCGCTTTTTTGTACTCTAGGCCCTTTTTTC
>NW_009942260.1:40869-47198 GCF_000696875.1 Nestor notabilis | reverse complement strand
GGAAAAGGAAAAGGAAAAGGAAAAGGAAAGAAAGAAAAAAATAGGGGATGCAGCAGTGTGAAGAAACAGAAGCAATGCATTTTCACCAGTTCCTATTTCACCAGGAATTCCTACAAATCACTGACACAAACTTCAGGTATGCCAAGCTCCACCCATTTCCAGAATTAAGAGGATTCAGCTACCTGTGGCAAAAGTTCAACAAAAAGATCCAGACAGAAAGCGTCAGTAGTCACTGCATGGAGAGGAAAAGCTAAGGATGAAAAGCAACAGGAGCAGCATGGTTGCAGGCAGAGCTGATGTCTATCCGTGAAAAGCCACCTCTCAGACAGGTCCAGGGAGCTGCTGGATGAGGGGAAGAGCATCTCCAGAGCATGGCGAGACAGGCGCCAGGGCCACCACCTCCTACCTGGCATCGGGACCTTTCAGCCTCAGCTCCTGCACAGCGGCCACTGCCCACAGGCGGATGCGTTTCGTGTTGCTGCCGCTCAGCAGCCTGTGGTGCCGACACACCAGCACACCTGGGAGACCACGGGGGGGACAAAGGGCACCTGTGAACATCCACTGCTCCCAGCCATCACCCACCGTGTGCTCCTCACAGCCAGGCCACCAATTCATTCAGGCAGGGCAGTGTTTTTACAGACTAGAGCTGAACCCCGCAGGAAACCCAGGACACACAGCCATCACCACCCCGTGCATCCTGCATCCGACACAGCAAACTCATTTTCCAAACACAGCTGAAATTGGAGGTCTGCAAGCTCTATGCTTCTTTCCTTGTTACAGCCCCAAGAGATGCCCAGGGCAGCTGCACCTACCGATCTCACCCTCATCGGCCTCCCACGTCATGAAGCAGCGATTAGTCCCAGTGTCCCACACACAGATCTGGCCTGAGTTTGTCCCACTATAAAGAAGAGGGTCGGCACCGTAACAGAGAGAGGTCAGCTCCACCGGCCCCAACACATCTGGAGCAGGGGCACGATGAACCTGCAGGAGCACAAAAAACATTGAAGAGAATATGGTGCTTACCTACATCAGGGAAAATAACCCTCCTCCTCCCCTAAATTCATGTAGTTGATGCCTCAAATATAACTAAAAGCCACTCATGACCAGCCAACATCATCTTAAGAGAAATCATCAGCTCTCACAGACTCCGGAGGTAGAGCCTCCACCACACTCACCAGGAGCTTGAGAAAAAAGTCAGAGGTGGTAAATGCTCCAACCCTGGCAGTGTTCAAGGCCAGGTTGCATGGGGCTTGGAGCAACCTGCTCTAGTTCCAACCACGGCAGGGGGGCTGGAACTAGATGATCTTAAGGTCCCTTCCAACTCAAACCATTTTATGATTCTATGATCAGGAATTATAAAAGAAGGTAAAACCGAGGTTTACCTTGAGGTGGACATCAGCTCCCTGCTGCTCCAACAGCCAGAACATCACAGCTCCCTGCCCCACGCAGGCCAGTTCTCTGTGAGAAAAAGGACTAAAAGCCACGTCATGGACTGGCTCTGAGATACAAGTTGACCACATGAGTTCATAAGTGTAGGTGTTCCACAGAGCAATGGTTTGATCGCTGTAGTCCCCTAGGTAGAACATGAAAGAGAGTAGGAGGAAATTCTGCAGCCTCAGGCTGCTCACAGCATAGGCACTGTGCTCCTGCATCAGCTGTGTCACTCCCTTACCCTGTTGTTTGGAGATGACTGCTGCAAACTCCATCCCAGGAGTGGATGCAGCTCCTTGCACACTCAACAAAAGCTGCAGAGTGTGATGGATCCTTACCCAAGTTGAGCACAGATATAACTATCACAACACTTCACAGTGGAGGCTGTAGCAAATCTGGCCCAGCAGAGTGGCTGCAGCCAGTGCTCAGTAAGGATTTCACAGGCAGAGCAGGTTTCCTGCTGTTTCTACATCCTCAGGAGCTACTGCACACCTCATGCATGCCCCACATAAGCCCTCCAGTGGTACTGTGCACTCAGGGCTAACAACAGTCTGGAAATCAGAAAGGATGTCACCTCTGCTGAGGTCACAGCTGAGATGGGAGCTGACCTCAATGGAAGCCACTGTATGTGGGTGGCAGAAGGCACCAGCCTTGGTGATGGCAAATATCCCCAGCTCCCAGGCAGCTCTGGAGCACAGTGCTCTCCTGCTGCCTTGCCCAGGCTCCACAAACTCAGTGGAGACTCCCAGCTTTTCTCTCCTCTGCAGCCCAGACTGGAGCTGGAGGAGGAGGCTGCTCTCCCACGCTGCTCCATGGAGAGCACAAAGCTCTTTCTCTCCAGCAAAGGCTGCTTTTTCCCAAGGGCAGACGCACCAGCCCAGAGTGAGCCTGTTGCCTGCCCCACAGGTCCTCTCTCATGCAAAACAAGAGCTTACTAATTGCATATTTGTCCTTTAAATGTCCCCTGCCTAAACTAAACAGACAGCTTGAGTGTCCATCTTGTGCTGGCACTGCTGCCTGGCAGGAGGCTCACAGTTTGAAGCCTGGCTACTTCTATGCAATGCCACCTAAGCAGCAATAAGTCCAGGAGAAGGGTTTTCCCTCTGGACACTATATATAGTAACTGGAAACTATTTATACAGGTTTAACAAGCACTTGTGAGCCAGAAGCAAGATGTAACTTGAACAAAAACGAGCTAGCTGGGGCAATGGGAAGGGACCGAAGGGGAGCTGGGGAAGCTCAGTATTCATGCACAGGGTGCATGCTTCCCATTGAAACACTGATGACAGTGTCCTGGAACCTCACTCAGCTGGAAGAAGTGCCTCTGCAGGCAGTCACTCCCAGGAAGATCCAAGATCACCTGCAGTTTTACATGCTGCATTATCCATTGCCCCAAGGCTACCAAGAAACAGCTTCATAGCCACGAGCCTGGTACATGTGTCATGTACAGTTATAGCATCACCCTCCCATAAGCTGTCTGCTGTAGGGTGCCCCACACCCCATGTTACGGGTGTACTCACCGAGGGTGACAAGGAATCGATCATCCCGAGAGAATGCCATGGCTTGGACTTGGGTCTCATGGTGGAAAAGACTTGCTGTGCAAAGCCCATCCTGGACATTCCAGATGCAGATCTGACAGTGGGAGTCTCCATTCTTCTTTCCTGAGGCAGAGGCAAGAACCTAACAGAACAATATGTTGTCACTGAGACCTTGGTAAATAATTCGAGACACCTTGTTAGTCTTAGAAACAATTAGTCTCAAATTAAAGTGACGTGTTTGGCACAAAATCCTGTAAGAACAACCGTCAGCTGATGGCAGGAGGGAACAGATCATCACCAGGAGGGAGTGAGCAGCCTTTACTGTCACACTGAGCCAGCACAATGGATGAGGCTCCAATATTGGAACAGGCTTCCCAGGAAGGTGGTGGAATCATCATCCCTGGAAGTGTTCTAAAACTATGTAAATGAGGTGACATGGTTTAGTGGCCTTGGCAGTGCTGGGGAATGGTTGGACCTAATGATCTTCAAGGTTTCCAACCTGGTTTACTCTTTGATTCTATGAAAACTATTTACTGCATTTCCATAACCCCAGGTTTCCACACAGAAGGAGGAACAGCCAGACAGGCTTTTAGCCTGCAACATTCCATTATCCCAAAGCAACATGGACAAAACCCAGACTGGGGCAGCAGAAGTTTCTCCTACCTGGGCATCATGGCTGACAGCAAGTGTAGAAATCTCCTCTGCATGGCCAAGCCAGTGATTCTGTGATCCCAAGTGCAGGTCTTCCACCACGATGATGCAGCCACAGGTGTAGGCGAAGAAGCCTTGTGGAGAAGGATGAGATGGAACGTTTTCATTTAAAGGCTTCACATACAGCACCCATTACCTCACAATTCAGGCAAATTCTGGGTTTGGTAACAAGTAAAAGCTGACTCTTCTACACAACATGTCAGCATCCTGCCCCTCAGGTTGGGAGTGGAATAAGATCTCCCTTCCCCTAACCTGAGCAAAGCAAAGCTGCTGGGCATCCCTCCAGCCTACAGGATGGAGGAAAGATGGCCTTGGTGAGAGCTTTCCCTTCTGCTCTATCCACTCAACAACTGAAGCCTGACCTGCCTGTATCAACTAACATTTGTCAGTAGCAAAGAATCTCAAACTGGTTTGGGTTGAAGGGACCTTAAAGCTCATCCAGTTCCAAGCCCCTGCCACAGGCAGAGACACCTTCCACTAGACCAGGTTGCTCCAGGCCCCTGTGTCCAACCTGGCCTTGAACACTGCCAGGGATGGGGCAGCCACAGCTTCTCTGGGCCACCTGTGCCAGCACCTCAGCCCCCTCACAGGGAAGAACTTCTGCCTAAAATACAACCTAAGTATCCCCTCATTTAACTTCAATCCATTCTCCATTGTCCTGCCACTACATGTCCTTGTAAAAAGTCCCTCTACAGATTTCTTGTTGGCCCCCTTAAGGTATTGAAAGGCCACAATAAGGTCTCCCTGGAGCCTTATCCTGGCTGAACAAAGCAGAATCAGAATCATAGAATCATAGAACAGTTTGGGTTGGGAGGGACCTTCAAAGCTCATCTAGTCCAACCCCTTTGCAATGAGCAGGGACATCTTCAACTAGATCAGGTTGCTCAGAGCCACATCCAGCCTGGTCTCGAATGTCTCCAGGGACAGTGCATCCACCACCTCTCTGGCAACCTGTGCCAGTGTTTCACAGACTGGTTTGGAAGGGACCAATCCCATTATTGCATTTTACCAATGCAAAGAACCCCTGGGTTAAAGCAAAGATCCCAACCCAGCAGCTAGAAGATCATAACCTGGCTCAGTACATCTCCCACCCCTCCAGAGCCTTCCTGGTGTACCTGTGTCCGGGTTCCACACCATATTCCCTCTGCCATTCCCATTGTAGCCGATCACTGCTTTCAGCTTCAAGACCTCACTGCCAGCTGGAGGAGGTAAGAAACTCTGCAAGAAAAATAGACTTTGGCTTAAAATAAGCTCTAGAGGAATGGCCCAGGCAGGTACATTCAACACCCACGTGAGAAAACGCCTGAGTGCAAGCACACACACGCATCCTCCCACACACAACACCCAAATTCATGCCAGCGCTCACAGCATTCAGGTTCAACACATCAACAGATGAATACCAAAGTACACACTTACACATACAAAAGGGAGACTGCACCAGCAAAACCAGGCACAGATGCTTTCAGATGGGGCACAAACCAGGCTGGCAGCAACTGATTAGCATCTGCTAATCCTGCTGGGGAAGAGTTTGGTGGGTTTTGCTCACTTGGGGATGTAGATATTTCAACAGGAAGACAGTGGGAAGGGGAAATGCTGCTGGGTGGAGGGACAGAAGAGCACATTGAACAGCTTAGAGCTTAGGAAAAGGTTAAGTCTCTGCTTTATTATTGCTCTGTTTGTTCACAGAGCCAGAGCTGGGCCTTGCCCATCCTCCCCACGCTCAATGGTTGCCTTCCCCAGCCTGCTCTGCCAACGCATCTGCTCACAAACACGGGTGTGAGATGAATCACTGCACTGCTCACTCGTCTTTCCCTTTCAATAGCACATGCCATTTGCATTTGTTTGGAATAAAAATGTATGCAGATTTGCTGAATGGAAAAAGAATTGATCACAGCTCACTTTCCACTAGTCTGGAAAGAGCCGCGTGTAGAGGAGAAAGGGTTAGAGGATAAAAGGGTAACAACGTGAGGAGTTTCTAATTGAGCATCAGGCCCAGCGGTACATTTCACAAACTGCTTTCAAACAGAGAATAAAACAGAAACAGTTTGGAAAATCCACCTATCCCAGCCCCACAATGTGCATTCACTGCCCACCCAGGTACAACTCTCACCTCAGGGAGCACCGATGCCTTGAAGCGAGGAGTGAAATGCCGGTAGGAATCTGGGCGCACAGAGCACTGGGGCTTGGGGCTTCTGATCTCCTTTCTGGGTTCTGCTGTACAGAGAAGGAAACAGTTGGTACCTCTGGGATGCTGCTCCTGAGAACGATTTGGAAGCAGCACCTGGGCTAGGGCTTGTGAGCTACTCATATGCTGTGTGTGTACCCAAACACAAACACAGGCTGTGGGAGACGGGATGGAGCAGTCCTGAGGAGAACAACTTGGGGGTGTTGGTTGATGAGCAGCTCCCCATGACCTGGCTTCAGTGAGTGCTTGAGCCCAGAACCCCCCGTGTGCTGGGGCTGCATCCCCAGAGCGTGAGCAGCAGGTTGAGGGAAGGGATTCTCCCCCTCTGCTGTGCTCTGGGGAGACCCCCCTGCAGCCCTGATCCAGCTCTGGGGCAACAACACAAGAGGGACGTGGAGCTGTTGGAGCCAGTCCAGAGGAGGTCACAGAGATGCTGTGAGGGCTGAAGCAGGTCTGCTCTGGAG
>NW_009942260.1:32213-40511 GCF_000696875.1 Nestor notabilis | reverse complement strand
CCAACCCAAACCAGTCTGTGATTCTATGTGTGTGCATACACACACACAAGGCAAAAATCAGCCTGCAGCATCAGATGTGCTCCTACACAACGGACTGTAGGAAAAGCACCAGCTTTCCAGCAGTGAAGGAGGAAACTCCATCCACCCCATCACCCTGCTCAGCCACACCACACTGCAACCAGCCTCTGGGCATCCATGCTGCATCCCCCCGGCATTGCTGTGAAAGCATAAGCCACTAGGCTAGAAAGACATTCTTGATAGAAGAGGCAGAGGCACAGTTCTGTGTTGAACCTTTCCAAGAGCTCCTGCCTGGGGCTGAACGCTGGCAGTTGCCTGCTCTGGCAGCTCGCCACCAACTGCTGCAGCTTAGAGGCTGTACATCTATTAATAGAGACATGGGGAGCTTTAATAGAACGTGCCACTTAGAGACGATATTGGCTGCAAGCAGAACAGGGGCTTGTAGTGTGCCTCATAGCCAGAAGAAACAAGCAGTCTTGGGCATTAGTGTGAGCTTCTCTCAATACTGACTTCCCTTGGTAAATCACACCCAAAAGGAGAGCCATAGAGCTGCTGCCCCTCACCTCACAACTCTGAGCACATGTCTGGGTCTATCTGTGCCATATTAATGCTCTTTATTTTTCAGGGATAGACCAAGCTGCCTGTGCATACTGCGTCCCAAAGGAGCAGAGCTCTGTACAAGTTGGCAATACCCCTGACTTACCACTTGCCAATGCTCCAGGAGACCTCGAGCTCTCCTGCCTCTCTTTGGGCCTCACCACAACGAGCTCCTCATTCCTCATTGGCTCCACCACAAGGACCGAGGCATCTTTGTCTCCATTCACCATCATCCTGCTGCTGCCTGGCAGATCTGCTTCGTCCTCTTTGTCTGACTCAGAGAAGATACCTGATGGGAGGAGAGAGCCACTGTGTCCTTCAGGATCGCCTCATGTGTGACAACCCTTTGATATCTGCCAGTGTCATCCTCCTGCTATGTGTAACAGTCCATCTGTTCAGGTGGAGGGCAAAGCAGACATTTCCTACCGGGTATGTCCAACAAGGTATTTACTGTAGCCCTCAGAGAAGCTGTGCCAGCAGCTCAGTGTGTGGAGGAGAGTAGAGGATAAAGCAGTGCTGAAGCCCAGTGCCTATGGCTGGCTTTGTCCAGTTTAGGAGAAGGAAAGCACAGCCTGGTCTGTCAGTCTGCAGGAAGGGGATCACAGGCAGGGATGGCTCCAAGGATACTGCTCAACTACACAAGGAGTTTTTCCTAAAACAAGATTATTTTTCCCCTTTCCTGCAAGCAGCTCCATTTACTTTGACATCCTGCTTGGTGGACAGAGCTGACATCCAAACATAGTGGTGAGGACAGCAATGGAAGAGGCACTGCCTGCCGAGGCGTCTCAGTGGCATCCTTCAGCTTCTCAGAGCTGCCTTCTGTGAAAATAAAAGGGTTTGTGTAATTTCCTTCATCTCTTAGATTCCCTCATCCTCTTGGGTTGATCGATGATGATACCTCCAAGCTCATTTCTCCAGCTTTCTCCTACATCAGAGAAGCCACTTTTCCTCTGCCCTTCAAGAAAGAATCACAGAATCAACTAGGTTGGAAAAGACCTTTAAGATCAAGTCCAACCTTTACCCCAGAACTGCAGAGACCACCACTAGAACATGTCACTAAAGAGAGGGATGGAAAGAGAGAGGGGAACAATGAGGGTGAGGAAAAGAAGACAGAAGAGATGGCAGCAGGGAAAGACAGAAGGCGAAAGCTGAAAGACCTAACAGAAAACCCAGAGCAGGTCTGCTCAGAACATCCCCTCCCTGGCAGACTCCTACTGAGAGGTGCTAGTTAGAGACCATCCTTTGGGGCTAATTAGCTGGTTACCCGTCTCCCCACCCTGCTGCTATGTAAATCCCTAAGGGAAGGAACCAAAAAATCCCAACCCCTACCCTCTGCCATAATGAGCAGTGGTGGAAGAGCTGCCAGTGTTAACTCATGTCAGGAGGCAAACTCACCTGGCCCCAGCAGCGGAACGGACTCAGAGGAACGAAGCCTGGAAAAGGTAGAAGAGTCGCATTACACCAAGAGAGGATGGGGCAGGGGAGTAAGGGCAGGCAGAAGGGTCTGCCCAGCACCGAGCACTTACCCAGCTGGTGGTGACTTCTTCTCAGGCAGAGCTAGGAAATCCCATAGGAAGATGGCATCTCCAACACTGATGACATGCTGCTGGTCTGGGGTGAAGGCAACCTGGCGCACTGGCTCTGAGTGCCCAATGTACACCTGGGAGAGAACGCACATTGAACTTCAACACCACGCCTGTCCTATCAGCATGGTGGTTACTCCACTCCCTCCCTCACAGCCAGTGTCTACACACCTCAGCAGATCCTCTGAGACCAGGAGCACACATACAGTGCTCAGACCTAGGGTTGATGAACCTAGGATTGACCTTCCTCACACCCATCTGGAGAAGCAAGCAGGAGCTAAAAACCCCCAAGATCTAAAACCAGCTCTCAATAGCTCTTGAAACACTGGGCAAGACATTTTCTTATGTGAGTGGCTCTGTCCCTAGCAGAGGTCACACCTACCTCTGTCCTTCACAGAGGATCTCACTAAGCACGGTGGTATGGCAGCCCAGCCTGTGCTTGGTGCTGAGCATTATTACAACGTAGGAATAGGGCTGCATTTCACAGAATCCCAGACTGGTTTGGGTTGGAAGGGACCTTAAAGTTCACCCAGTTCAAATCCCCTGCCATGGGCACGAACACCTTCCACTAGACCAGGTTGCTCCAAGCCCCGTCCAGCCTGGCCTTGGATGGGACAGCCACAGCTTCTCTGGGCAACCTGTGCCAGCACCTCAGCACCCTCACAGGGAAGAGCTTCTGCCTAAGAGCTCATCTCAATCTCTCCTCTGGGAGGTTAAAGCCAGTCCCCCTTGGCCTGCCCCTACAGGCCCTCGTCCAAAGCCCCTCTCCAGGTTTCCTGTAGCCCCTTTAGGCACTAGGAGCTGCTCTAAGGTCTCCCCTTAAGAAGCCTTCTCTTCTCCACGCTGAACCAGCCCAGCTCTCTCAGCCTGGCTCCAGAGCAGAGCTGCTCCAGCTGGACAAACAGGGACACTGGGCCAAGTCCCACAGAGGGCATTGGGTACTCTCTTCTCCATGGGTTTAGAAATGCAACAGCAACCCCCTTCCCTCCCATTGTGGGCAGTACCTGGAAGTTGTTATTGGAGCGCATCTGATAGTCCCACACCTTGACGACTTTGTCACCAGCAGTGAGCAGGTACCTGCCATCCTCACTCAATGCCAAGGAAGAACAGGACAGCTTGTGCACGGGAGACACCTGAGGACAAGAAACAGCACCAGCAGCATTAACTGAGCTAGCTCACATACTTCCTTACGCTTCAGCAAGAGGACAGGGATGTGACAACACTGAAAACAAGGACAAGCTCAGGCTCACCCTGAGCATGACTGCACCAGGATAGCTACAAGGCTTGCCAACTCCTGTGTTTCTTTGAAGCCTGTGAACTCCAGGATGAGCTCTTCTCTCATTTTCCCTCCTACAGTGACATGACATTCCCAAGCTTCCTATGACATAGGACCTCAGTGCATGAATTTCAGAGTGTCCTACCTCTCGCACCAGTCGTCCTGTTTTTGCATCAAGCACAAGGATTTTATTGGAAGAAGTGGCCACCAGGAGTTCACCTCGAGGCACAGGAGCAAAGCAGACTCTCACTGCAGAGTCCAAGGCCGTGCTGTTCAAATCAAGGATGCTGATGTCCACCCTCAGCAGCTGTCAAACAAGGAGCTACTGAACAAATACTGGAGCAAATGCTGCAGAAGCCTCAGGATTGCTCTCATGGCTCTCCAAGCACGAGGCTATGGAACCCCCATAGACCCTTCCCTTCCCCCCCTAATGAGGGCTACAGGGTCCAGGCAATGTCCCTGCTGCCCAGGAGAGCAGCTCACAAAGAGAAGCTGGGGCTGACAGTCTACACAACGCTTCTCCAAATTATCTTTCTAGAGGGGATTCAAGCTGGAGAAGAAACCTTCATAGAATCATAGAATGGTTTGGGCTGGAAGGGACCTTAAAGACCATCTAGTTCCAATCCCCTGCCATGGAGGGGATTGACTTTGTTGTTTCTGTCTCACAGAATGGAAAACCAACCTCACTGTAAGCAGCCTGGGGAAGTGTCTGCTGTGCAGGAAGGGCTCTCTCCAACACTGCTGGTGCCCAAAGCCCTTGATCCATCTCATCTGATGCAGCCCATGGGAATTGCCCATCCTGCCCACAGCACCCTGGAGCCCATGCTGCCCTCCCACCCTCCCCTCGGACAAGGGGAGCCAGCTGGGTACCTCATCCAGTGAGCAGGCCTCCATCACAGTCACAACGTACTTGGAGGGCCCCACGAAGGCGAGGAGACAACTGTCCCCGCTGACCACCAGCGCATCCGGACCGCTCCCAGCATCCCGGGCCACCACATTGCCTGAGGGCCACAGCAAGAGAGAATAAAGAGAGAAGCATAGCCCTTACTGCAGCCAGCTCACCCTGTGATAGTGCTGCTGGCCCTGCAGCTTCTCCTGCCCCTCAATCAGCCCCACGTTAATGTTTTGGCCTCAGAAAGAAGCAACCTCTGTTGCAGAAGATACTACACATTTTATCTGCAACACTCAAAGTTGCAGACCTCAAAGACAAGGTCTAGAGTCATGGCTCGTTCCCTGACTGAACGTGTGCTGTATTAAAGGAGAGAACAAAGTCAAGGGAATAAAATGGATTTTAGTGTCTTGTTTTTTAACGTTACGAGAAGCTGTGACAAGGAGCTGTGAATGTGAGGTCTCAGCTGCAGCCTGGGCGTCTGAACCCTGTGTGGAATAAAGTCAGTGTCAAACCCCTCTGTGCTGACGTCAGCCCAGCGGGCAGACAGACCCAAGGGTCTAAACTTCACCAAAATCACAGCAATACTTGGTATTTATTCCACTGCCAAAACTCCACTGTTCTGTCCCTGGAACATGGCCAGGCAGTGAACAGGGTTTCAGAGCAGAGTCAATATGTGAAGGTCCAGCTGCAGCACTGATGCCAAACTTGGGTGATTTATCTCTCCAAGCCCCTATTCCTTCTCACCTACTTCAAGAACACTTTTCTTGGGGCAGGATCCTCCTCTTTGTACAGCAATGGAACTCCCTTTCCCTGCCCAAGCTTGTCCTCCTGCCATAGCTCATTTCAAAAGGGTGAATTAAAAGTGACATTAGTGTTTCCAAACTGCCTTGCCCCTGTACTGCTTCCCCTGCCTGCAGCTCTCCACCTTCTCTGATCACCAGCACAGCTGAAGGCAGGATTAGGGAAATGATCCAGTTTAAACTAACTGCACATCCACAGGAAGAAAGGATTCAGGACTTGGGCATGAATAAGTCTCTGTGATTCCAGCCCGTTCACAAAATCAAAACACCAAGCAAATGGAGAGTGTTTGAATCAGGAGGGGTAGGGAAGGGCTGGCAGTCACAAGGGTTTGCTTGCACATAAACACAAATGTCACAGCTCAGAAGATTCATCAGAAAAGCTCTCCGAGTTGGGTTTGGTTTTGGTGCTAGGATATCTGTGCTCATAAAAGGAGAAAGGCAACCCACAGCCCCAGAATCTTACCCAAGACTCTCAAGACGTGGCTTTTCTGTGCCATGCAGCTGTAAAGAGCCAGACTTCCCTGCAAACAGGAGCTGAACATAAAATTGCCATCTGGAGAGAAGGTCAGCCCAGTGATGACAGTGCGGTGCTGCCTGGAAGAAGGTAGAAAACATGAAACAGGGGAGGGGAAAGAACAAACCAACCAACTGCCAGAAAACAGGAGCAATGTTGACTGCAACATGGTGAAGAACCCAAGAGTACAAAGCAATCAGGGGCACAACCCCAAGATGCTCACGCCTGCAGCAGCCCAGGACAATCAACACTCCAACTTTATGGAAAACTGAGCAGCAAGCTCAGCACTCCAGCTATCCACGGGACATGCTCCCTCTCCCTTTGGAGCATCCTCTGCTTCCCACGTTGCAGCTTGCAAGAGCTCCCTGTTCAGCTGCTCTCTAGGACAAGCTTTTCCTACTGTGGGCCAACTGTCCACAGGGAAGTCACAAAGAAAACCCTTGGAGCCTTCCCAAGTTGGACTTTTCCCACCCAGAGCAGGCTACTTCTGCCTGAACACCACTCAGCTGGGACATGAGGACTGTCAAGCCAAAGAAAAGCACCTTTCCCACCTCCATGATTATCACTGTGGCTCTTGCCAGGACAGCCCTTACTTGTGCTCCACCAGGAGACTGGAGGTGGCCAGGCTGAAGGTCCACACCATCCCGTTGTCAAAGCCACAGGCCAGGATTTGCTGGGTAGGGTGAAAGGCCACAGCACACGGTTTTCCCTCTGCAGCTGTGAAGTCGTATAGCTGTGGGGAAGAGACACACCACAGGCATGAAGCTGGATAAAGCTCAACCTGGCAGCTGTACCTAACAACTAAGCCTCAGACCTCCACCATGAGCATGTCCCACAACAGTAACCTGGTCCTGCCTGGATGGATCTGAAGCCCAGTGAAGTCTTGGATTTATGGGCATTTAGATAAAACCCTTGGTTATTATGCCTCATTAAAAAGCAATATTCCACATGAAATCTAGGCTATTTACAAGGGCCTGTAGGGACAGGCCAAGGGGGAACGGCTTTAACCTGCCAGTGGAGAGATTGAGATGAGCTCGTAGGCAAAAGTTCTTCCCTGTGAGGGTGGTGAGGTGCTGGCACAGGTTGCCCAGAGAAGCTGCGGCTGCCCCATCCCTGGCAGTGTTCAAGGCCAGGTTGGACACAGGGGCTTGGAGCAACCTGCTCTAGTGGAAGGTGTCTCTGCCCGTGGCAGGGGGTTGGAACTGGATGAGCTTTAATGTCTCTTCCAACACAAACCAGTTTGGGATTCAAAAGATGGAGGAAATGGAAATACTGTTGTTTAACAAAACCTTCAGGAGCTAAGGCCAAACTATGCATTAAGCTAAACCTCTCAGAATTCCATTATTCCAGAGGATTTCTTGCCCATGCCCCTTATGCTCCAGGGAGGACATGTAATGGCTCTTGAACTGTGGAGCTTTGGTAACCGGACCAAACAGAGACTAGGAAGATTATTAATACATACAAGACACCTTCTGAGTCTCATCTGACCCACCTGCTGCATGGAGACAAGGTCCCAGACCCGGATGGTGCTGTCCTGAGACACCGTTGCCATTCGCTTCCAAATCCCCTCCATGGAGAACGCCAGAACGGAGTCCTCATGAGAGCGCATGAGAGTGTTGGAGTCCCAGGACTGGAGATCCAGGTAGCCCAGATACCCAGCAGCCGTCGTGCACAAGATTCTGTGGCCATCCGGGCTGATGCACACACAACTCACCGGAGCCTCTTGCTCTGCAGAGAGACCCAGGAGTCAGCAACCCCCCCTGGAAAAGGAGCAGGAGCAGCTGGAACACAGCTACCAAACCAGATTCACATTCAGGAAAGTAATGAGCATCTCACCACCTGAAGATTGGATGCTTGCAGATTTGAGTTTAGTGATAAACTTATCTCTGCCCTTTCTAGAAGTCCCCGGGCTCTGCTGTTATGGTGGTTGTTTCAAAAAGAGTGAAGAACTGCTTAATTTCTCCCCTAATTTTCCATGGACAGATGAGCCATGGGTACAAGGGCAGAGAAATCAATCTCCTGTGCTCTCCCAGGAGATCCTGCCTTTCTTCTATAAGTTACAAGAATGAACATCAATAAAGCTCGTTGAAGTAGAAGACTTCCAAGCCAGTCACCCCTACTGACAGCAGGCACAAAAGATGCTTGAGAATTGCTTTAGGAGAGAGACTGAGTTCCTAGGAATTGCTTTAGGAGACATGGCAGTGGAGCTCGGGCTTCACAGCAGAAGGCTGATAGAGATATGGAGCTGAGAAGCTCCCAGCTCTACTCACCTGCCTCTGCGACAACGGCTGAGAAGTTCAGTGGCCACAGCCGCAGGTAGCCATCTTCTGAACCCGTGGCACAGAAGTGTGAGGAGATGCTAATGCTGTTTATAGCAATCCCAGCACCTGAAAACCCAAAAAACAAAAGGACCTTGTATGGTTGGAACAAGAAAACTCAGACTGAGGGTTGCGTCATCCCAGAATAGTCCAACAGTCCACCTGCACCAGCAGCTGAAGCCTCAAGAAGGAGCAGGACCCAGGAATCCCACAGTGACTCACAACATAGGCTCAAGAGTCTTAACGGCCCCAGTCAGGTCTTAGACCATGTCCAGTCCCTCTCCCTTTCCAGCACTCCTC
>NW_009942260.1:30855-32182 GCF_000696875.1 Nestor notabilis | reverse complement strand
TCTTTCCCTCAGCAGTGTGCTCACAGCCCAGAACCCCCCCGTGTGCTGGGGCTGCATCCCCAGAGCATGAGCAGCAGATCGAGGGAGGGGATTCTCCCCCTCTGCTGTGCTCTGGGGAGACCCCCCTGCAGCCCTGATCCAGCTCTGGGGCAACAACACAAGAGGGACATGGAGCTGTTGGAGTCAGTCCAGAGGAGGCCACAGAGGTGCTGTGAGGGCTGGAGCAGCTCTGCTCTGGAGCCAGGCTGAGAGAGCTGGGCTGGTTCAGCCTGGAGAAGGCTCCTTAAGGGGAGACCTTAGAGCAGCTCCCAGTGCCTGAAGGGGCTACAAGAAACCTGGAGAGGGGCTTTGGACAAGGGCCTGTAGGGACAGGACAAGGGGGAATGGCTTTAACCTGCCAGAGGGGAGATGGAGATGAGCTCTTAGGCAGAAGTTCTTCCCTGTGAGGGTGCGGAGGCGCTGGCACAGGTTGCCCAAAAAAGCTGTGGCTGCCCCATCCCTGGGAGTGTTCAAGGCCAGGTTGGATGGGGCTTGGAGCAACCTGCTCTAGTGGATGGTGTCCCTGCCCATGGCAGGGGGTTGGAACTGGATGATCTTAAGGTCCTTTCCAACCCAAACCTGTCTGGAATTCTACAATTCTAAAACTGGGGGTTTGATTCAGGTATAAAGTCCACTGGTCAAAGCACTGGTGAAAGCCAGCACTGGTACCAGGAGGGCACCCATGAACATCGTTTCATCTCCTCTTGGGTGCTTTCTCACCCGTGAAGCAAGAACCACAGTTACATGTGGTTACACACCTCTCAAAGAAGCTTACCCTAGATTAATCAGCTCAATTTGCCAAAGCAAACTGGGCACTAGGTTTTGAGATATCAGACCAATCACACTTGAAAGTGAATTCTTCCTGCTGTTAAAAATCAGTGGAAGAGCTGAAAGCTGCACTGCTTTGTACAGAGCAACAAAGACTTCCCAAACACTCTGCATAGGCTGATGAGTGAAAAACATTCCTAAATTCATGTGGGCTGCTTAGCTCTTTTTCCATCTCTACATTATGACTCCCATCAGCAAATTAAGACTTGTTTCATGTTTCTAAAACTAGTATTTCTCTGAAAGTGCTATCAGCATTTTAGATGCTAAAATTCTTCCTTAAAATGATACTTTGCTGTGTTAAGGAGGATTATTTGAGGTACTTAAGAAACAAACAGCTACCAATGCTCTAATCGACCCAAAATAACCCTTAGCAGTAGGTAAACCGCTGGTTTATTTTACCAGGGAGGTGAGTTCATTTCTGCTCCCTGATGATGGTGGGGTGCTCCTGGCTGGTCCCTCC
>NW_009942260.1:23836-30820 GCF_000696875.1 Nestor notabilis | reverse complement strand
GCGTGGCGGGGGCCGCACCCGCCGCACACTCCTCACGCTCACGTTCTCATAGTCCACCTCCAAGATGTGGCCGCTCTTGCTGCAGACAAAGCTGTAGAGGAGAAAGATCCCTACTCTGGTACTTAAGCTCCACTTAACCAAGGTTAAGAGGGGCTGTGTCAGCATGGTTTAGTAAAAACCCAGCTTGGTTTAGCCATTCAACTGCTTCATGGAAGGCAATTCTGATTCATGGCAATATAATTGGTCAACTAGGTCCAAGGGCAAATCTACAACCAAGTCAGAGCTTCCTACCTTATTTCCTGTCCTTTTGAAAGGTTAATTAGCAAAAGAGCTAAAGGCTCAGCATAGAGCTCAGAAGGGAACCTCTCTGCCATAGGGGACAGCCCCAGGGTAGCCAAGGCCAGCCGAGCTGATAGCTCTGCAACTGCAGAACAGTATGTGGCAGCAACAAGGGTCTGGCTTTGATGATTAAAATAAAACAAGGGGGTAAAAAGTTGTGTATCTGTCTATATGCAAGAGGCTGTGCACCACACTGCCAACAGAAAGCAAAACACAAGCCTCAGCTGGGGGAGAAATTCATTAAATATGTCAAAACATCAGTACAGAATCACAGTAGCATGGAATGGTTAGCGCTGGAGGGGACCTTAAAGCTCATCCAGTTCCAACCCCCTGGCCATGGGCAGGGACACCTTCCACTAGAGAAGGTTGCTCCAAGCCCCTGTGTCCAACCTGGCCTTGAACACTGCCAGGGATGGGGCAGCCACAGCTTCCCTGGGCAACCTGTGCCAGCGCCTCAGCACCCTCACAGGGAAGAGCTTCTGCCTAAGATCTAATCTCAGTCTCCCCTGTTTAAGTTTGAACCCATTCCCTTGTCCTCTTGCTACAGTTTCTGATGAAGAGAATGGCAAGAGGAAAACCATGTTTCTTGGGCTGTTCTCAAGCAGCCAAATCTCTTTTGGGAAGCAAAGTGTGCTGAGCAGGACAGAAGCTCTCCCAGCTCCAAGAAGGCACCTGATTTTAGAGGGAAAACACTGTGCTTATGCAGAGAATGCCAAAGCATCCCTCCCGGCCGGCCACCCCAGTGATTCCCTCAGCCCCTTACAACGTGTGATCCTCGCGCTCCCGCTCAGCTGCATGTTCCTCCTGGAAGGCCAGGCCAGTGAACTCCAGGGAATGGTACTCGCCAAGGTCGACTGGACAGGAGCGCAGTGCTCCGCTCCGCACTCGCCACAGCCTGATGTTGTCCCAGCCACAAGACACCATCCTGTCCCGGGAGAGGCTTCATGAGCACCAGGGCAGGACTCTCCCAGTAACACACCAATGCCTCAAGGTCCACCAGCTAACCGTGAGGATTGAGAACAGGAACACAGCACCACAATTCCCCCCCACCCCAGCTTTGCCAGAACCAATGCTTTTGATTTATTTCCTTTGCACCCTACCTGGTATCATCAAAAGAAGTAATCTTCAAGGCCTGGATGTCCACATCTGTGTGTGCTTTGGCCAGCATGGCCACCTCTCCACCCCGGGTCACCTGAGCAGTGTTCCACACCACCACCATCTGAAGCAAGAAAGGATGTCAGAGAGGGACTCTTCATCAGGGACTCTAGTGATAGGACAAGGGGTGATGGTTCAAACTTAAACAGAGGAAGTTCAGGTTAGGTATAAGGCAGAAGTTCTTCCCTGTGAGGGTGCTGAGGTGCTTGCACAGGTTGCCCAGAGAAGCTGTGTGCAAGGCCCGGTTGGACACAGGGGCTTCGAGCAACCTGCTCTAGTGGAAGGTGTCCCTGCCCGTGGCAGGGGGTTGGAACTGGATGAGCTTTAAGGTCCCCTCCAGCCCAAACCATTCCATGATTCTATGATTCTATACTGGCAGAGCTGCTCAAACGTGGAAACCCTTACAGCAAAAGAGCTTCTTTGTCACAGAGCTGACCAGCTGTACACATGGGAACGTCTCCAGAGCTGGGCACAAAGTACTGAAAACAGAGTTGAAGCAGGGGAAATAAAAACCTCTCACACAGAGGGTTTAGGACAGTCCAATAGCTTTATAAAGCTTCACGCAAATATGCTTCTCTGGCATCCATAATTATAGGTTCTAAATCCCAGGGCTGCCTGGCAACAGGGATCAGACTTGGAAAGAGAATCCAGAAGAGTGGGAATTCTGGCTGCTGAGGCACAAGATCTCTACCAGGGCTGAGCTGGTCTGTGAGAGCTGGAGGTAGCACAAGACTGGATGCACTGGCTCTTGTAGGACTTTGCTCTGATGAGAGGTCACCTGTTCACAGTGCCCATCATGAGAGGCAAGAGTTTCCTTTTCTCAAAGGAAAGAGGGAGATGGGGGAAGAACTGCAGGTGATTTGATGCTCTGAATTCAGAATAGTGTTAAAACCACCTCAAGAGGCTAGGGTGGGCTGAAGCATCACCCTGGGAGAGGTGCTCCTGGCCAGTTCCCCAGAACTCCCCATTCTCCCATGCTGTTTTCACCCTATGGGTCCCTCCTCCCCAGTTTCAGCTCACCTGCTCCCACCCAGCTCAGGGACCATTGCCATGTCCTGGGACAAAACAAGGGAGCACTGTTTGGTTTTCCTGCAGGCAGTACCTAGTGAGCAACAGCACAGCTAATTGCTGGTGGTGGTTAATAAGGGATCAGTGGATGAGACCAGTCCCAGTGACAAAGCAAACCCTCAGTCCCATGAAACAATTTCATTTTTGACTGCTACACGTGGACTCTGCATCATCCCCCACCTACAATGGTGTGCAGCAGCTTTAGTGCCCAGCATCCCTTCCAGCGGTGATGCCTACAAGGCTCAGGACTGAAGATTAAACCTCACATCTTGCCCTAAATGCTATAAAAAACTCAAAGGGTTTGGGACTCCAGTCAGTGCTGAATCTCTCATTTCAATTCCCACTCCTCCCCTATGTGCTTGCAAACCTTCCAGCTAAAAATGCCACACAAAACCCTCAGCCTGGAGGGCTGGAATGCCTTGGAGGCAATGGGTACAGGCAGAATTACACAGCTGCCTTCATCACCCCACCTGGGCTCCAAGCTGGGCCCACATTAGGGAGAGAAACAGCACCAGAGCTCAAACTGAGCTGATCCCTCAGGCTGCTTCCAAAAGGATTTGTTTGCTCACAGCTGAGGAACGTGTGTGTGAATGCTCACAAGCGTCAAGTAGAAGGTAGGTGTTTTCTAAGCAGGTAATGAGAAAGGGAACTCCCTCTGACTGCAGTGAAGAACACACCTAGGAAACCCCACAGCAGAGGTTTGTCTGCAAAATAACTACAGAATCTCGGCACTTGCTCATTCACAGGACAGGGAAACCTCCAAACCCAAGTTCCAGTTCTCACCGTTTTGCCGTGCACGTCCTTTCCAACACCGCACAGAACGGCTCCACTGTAGGAAAAGCTGCAAGAAGAGACCTGGTGAAATGCAGCTCTTTGTACCCCAAGTGCATCTCAGCGGGGAATAAAAGAAGACAAGTGGTGGGTATGGGGAGACAGCAAGACCTGAGGGATAAGCTCAGGAGGGAGCTGGCAGCATATCAGCTGTTCCAGGCTGGCTGCCAGCAGGACTGAAGCAGAAGCTGTAATTCACCCCTGCTTTATCACACAGGAATAGCACAGAAAAGCTGCCGTGCTGCAACAGTTCACCCACCCAAACACATCCCTGTGCTCAGGTTGAAACCCACCTCAGGGACAAGAGGGAGTGGACGTGGGTTTTGAACATGGAGAGGCAGCTTCCTGTCGGGAAGTCCCAGAGGCGTACGACGCTCCAGGGACCAGCCTGCGCGGAAGCCAGCAAGGTGCTGCTCCCATTGAAGGCCAGTGCTGACACCTGTGGAAAGCACCAAGACAGAGCTGGGGCTGAGGGTACATCTGGGGTACCAGGACAGTGCTGCCATGGGGCTTTGTAAGGAGTTACCTTATCCGTGTGCCCAATGAAGAACCTCTGCTTCCTGGAGTGGATCTGCAGGGCCACAATGACCGCGTGGCAGGGGTAGACCACTGCAGTGTTGTTCTGAGCCCACAGTGCCTGCAGGACCCAGACAGGAATGAGAGGACTGCAGATCCTCCAGAGGACCCCCAGGTCCTCAGCTGGACCTGCAGGGATTTCTTCCCTGGGAGATCTACACATGTGCATATCCCATACGAGCATTATTCTAACTCATGATGGAAAACTAAGAGCCCAGCTAAAATCCTACTTCATTCAATGGATTTACTGTACAATCACATCTATTACGTGAACAGCAGATATAAGGAAAATGATGTCAGCACAGCCTTGAATGGACCAAACCAAAATGGACTTTTCTTTACCCAAACACAGACTGCAAAAGCTGGGCTCCTGCAAGGCACAGCACCCCATGGTAACAATATGAACCCTTTCCAGACTCCTACAAAGCATCTCTATTTTAACATGTTAAAACACAGAAGTCATGAGATCTAAAAGGCCCTATCATTTCTAATTCACCATCATAGCAGCAGGAGACTCATGCACAAACATAAGCTTGTGGCCGTCTGCTTTGGGGTCATTTTCCCCATCGAGCAGCACAGGGAGGGCAGCACTCAACTGCCTTTCATACTTCCAAAAAGTCGATACCCTGGGCATGGGATTACAGATCAGCTTCCCAAACCATCCAAACTACTGACCCACTTGGTGCTGCAGCCTCCGAAGCCAATAATCATTCTCAGTTTCAGGATGGGATCGGGTAAGAGCCTCTGGAATTAAAAGAAACAGAGCTGTTGCACTTAGAGCTGGACTGAGGTCCTCCACCCTCCATCCCCATCACCAGTTTCTCTCTAAAGCACAGGGGTTCTCTCCTGCTAGAGGGAATGGCTTTACAGTATTTTACCTGGCAGAAGCCAAACCTGTCACCAAGAGCTGGGATTTCCAGTGTTAAGCAGCTCTCCCACCCAGGCTGGGTTACAGCCAGACCCTGCAGTGTCCCAGTGATGCCCAGAGCCAGTGCTGTGGGAAGCACCAGTCTCTTACCCTGTGGGCAGCAGCTCTCCTGCTGGGCAGCACACCTGGTCCACGGCCCTTCCTGTATGTGCTCTGGGCAAATCAATAAACACACATTATTAGCTCAAGACCAGTGCACTTGAACACAGGGTACCTCCTTCAAGGTGAGCAAGTGGAAAGGAGAAAAATAATGCCAAGAAAAGGGATTAACTGAAACTCCAGCCAAAAGCTTGTGTTCCCTGCTTCACCCACCTGTTCTGAGCCAGCATGGACAGCTCGGGTAGCTCGTTTGCTCCTCCGGTAAGCATACACGTGGATGCCACCGTCGCTGACTGTTGGAGACTGGCCAGTGTCTCCCACACTGTGCGACTTCTGGTTCTGCTCTAGCTCCTGGGCCCCAGCTGGCACAGCTCTCAGAGGCCTGGAGGCTGTCAGGTGAACCTCGGGGATGCTTTTTGGAATGACAGGACAGCGGTGTGGCATCTGAGAAAGAGCAAAGCCTCAGAGTGAGATCAGCCCTCCTCGAGTACCTTCCACCCACTACAAAGGCAGAGACAGGGACACCCACGTCTCTCCCAAACAACTCTTCACAGCAATACACAAAGCAGCATGGAGGGAGAGTATCCCTTTGGGTACCCAGCTTGGCCAGGTACGTTAACCAGCCACTCTCCCTGTACTCCCAGTGTTGTCCATACACAGTTCATCTCCTCCAGACAGCAAACCAGAGCCACAGGAGAGATCCAGTCCTGAAGAGATTCTGGAAGAGCTGCTCTCCACTGAGCAAAGGAGGCTAAAAGCACCAGCTCGGCACATCCCAGTTCAGAACAGCAATATGGTCACACTTCTCATTTCTCCCTCTCCACAGTGTGAGAAGGATGGCTTCTCCCCATCCCTCTCCAAAAGCCCATCACCACACTCTCTGGCCAGCCCGCTGAGCACCAGCTCATGGGAAATCAGGGGTGAGGGCAGCTGTTGTGGTCCCAGCAATCCAGACTCCACACATTGTTCTGCCCCAAAGGACACCTGATTGGGTTATTTAGTCCCCAGCCCTCATTTATTATCTATAATTTGAAGACACAACAATTTGCTGCCTCAGCTGAGATGGGGAGGAGGTGTCTGGAGATTGTGAGGTGCTTGGCACTGAGCTTGACTCTGCTCTGTGCTGGGCCACACTGAGCCACCCCATCAGTAACTGCGGGGCTGCAGTCAACAGTCTGTGCCCAGATCGGGGTCAGATCAGCCACAAACAACAACAAGCAGCTTCTTAAGTAAAGGACCTCAAAGAGAAGATGTGGGGAAAAACACAGGAGGCAGAAGGGAAGAAGCTGCAGCCTCCTCCATGGGGCACTTACAGCTTTGGGACTGGTTATCTGCTGGATGAGGGACAGTCGGTCACGGACTGCACTGGTGAGCACCACTGCCTGCTGCTGTACGGGCTCCTCTGGGGCTTGGCCACCTGCATGACACAAGAAGGAGGTTGGGCTCCCTGGGAAACCCAAAGCATCCAACCCTGGCTGCCATCCCCAGCATTCGAACCTGCCACAGGGCTGGGACAGCTCTTCTGGATGGAGTCGTTCGGCAGCTTGGACCCCTTGGATGGGAACCTGAGCAAATCAGAGGAAGACAGCATATCACTGGGATATTGCACTGGCACCGAGGAATACCACTTGGTAACTCATGGCCTGATACAGAAGCCTCTTCATGTGTCCTGTAAGATTTCCCCGCTTTGCCCCATCCTCCCCTAAATAAAGCATCTCCTGGGTCAGATCTACAGCATCACTTTCTAAGCGTTAACTTGGCACTGCATGCTCTAGGTAATGGTGCAAAGCTGATGACTGTGATGAGCTGCAGTTTATGACCAAGAGGGTTCTCTGGCAAAAAGGTCATAGAATCATGGAATGGTTTAGCCAGGAACACCTTCCACTAGATTGGGTGGAAAGGGACCTTAAAGCTCATCCAGTTCCAACCCCCTGCCATGGGCAGGGACACCTTCCACTAGAGCAGGTTGCGCCAAGTCCCTGACTCCA
>NW_009942260.1:0-23660 GCF_000696875.1 Nestor notabilis | reverse complement strand
TAGCCCCTCCAGGCCCGGGGAGCTGCTCTAAGGTGTCCCCTTAAGGAGCCTTCTCTTCTCCAGGCTGAACCAGCCCAGCTCTCTCAGCCTGGCTCCAGAGCAGAGCTGCTCCAGCCCTCACAGCATCTCTGTGGCCTACTCTGGACTCACTCCAACAGCTCCACGTCCCTCTTGTGTTGTTGCCCCAGACCTGGATCAGGACTGCAGGGGGGGTCTCACCAGAGGAAGTGGAGTGCTGGGCTCCCTCACTCACCACCAACAGGAGCCCAGCACGGGACCTGAGGGATGTACTCTTACATCTGCCTCACAACAAGGTGTTACAGCCAATGACAGCTCAGCAGCCCATCAGACTCCCTTTCAACTCAGCAAGGGGCTGAACTGGTCCCTAGGAATGGTATGCATATGTTGCTAAGTTAGCCATGAGAGCCATCCCAACAAGAGGTCATTGAGAGAGAGGACTGGTGTTAACTCCAGACATCAGTGTGCTCTACAGCCTTTTTTTTTCCTGCTCCAAAACATCACCCATCAGAATTAAGCTTAGATCAGGCTAAATGCATTAACAACACCTAAACGCTGGACTTGAGGTGATGGAAATGTCTCCGCCAAGTCTGGATCTGTCATTCCTTAAGCAGTGTTATCTAAACACCTTTCCCTGAGGTCTCAGAGCTGTGGTGGGGTCAGTGCAGCCGGGAGCAGCTGTACCTGATGTAGTCGTAGAGGTCGTGCCACTTCTCGCCCTTCGGCACAGGGAAAGCCATCTCCCGCGGCATGGGCGCGACCCCGCAGCACGACAGCTCGGCTTGACGGGCCTCAGAGAAGGTCACGCCTGGAGGGAAAGGGACAGAGAAAGAGGGTCAGGTCTCCACGGGCTGTGGAGCTGCAATCACGTTTCCTGTGAAATGTCACAAACCGCTTCCCTCTTTGAGAACACCTGAAAAGCAAAGAGTACAAACCTGAGGTGTGCAACAGCACACCTTTGCACAGGATATTCCTGAAACTATCAACCTCTAAGGAACATCCCACAGCACAAACCCTTGACTGGCACAGGGTGCCCAGAGAAGCTGTGGCTGCCCCATCCCTGGCAGTGTTCAAGGCCAGGTTGGACAAAGGGGCTTGGAGCAACCTGGTCTAGTGGAAGGTGTCCCTGCCTGTGGCAGGGGGTTGGGACTGGATAAGCTTTATGGTGCATTCCAACCCAAACCAGTCTGGGATTGTAATCCCCAGGCCCAAGATTCCCCAGGTTCACTATTCAGTGACTCAGCAATTTCATGTGATTTGTGTTAAGGCTCTTTTCTCATTTGCTTGTTTCCTCTCCTTCATATGTTTGTAAATTCATGCAAGTGTCCAAGATAGAACAAGTTTCAGGAAACCAAAAGCAGCATCTGGAACTTCCTCCTCACTGATGGAGTCAGTAAGTTCGGGCAGATGGCCAGTGCAAATAAAGAAAGGCAAAACCAAAGGTTTTGACTGAAGTATCTCTGCCACACTGAGCAGGGGGGTCAAAAAAGCAGGTTGGAAGATTTCTGAGGCAAAAGAACCCACAGGCTCTTCTAGCAGATAAAAGCACAGGCCTTGGAGAAGTGAGGCTTAGCAACACCTTTAATTTTTTAGCCCTGAAAAAGAATTCTAACCTCAGTAAGATATTTAACTTTACTCTTATTGTTCACTTCTACAGCTGGAAAATGAGAGGACACTTTCCTCCAGAGGTTGGGAGATTGGATTCACCAGCACACATAGAAACTTAAAGTCATACCAAGTATTTTGCCCTTTCTGCTTCCTACCATAATGGCAGCCAAGTGCTCAGCCAGGGCTAACAGCCCTGCCAGCATCACGCTGCAGAAGCCAGGATGATCCAGGGTTCCATTCAGGCTGGGCTGAGGTCACAGGAGAAATGAGAGGCCACGTTGAGCTCCTCACCTGGGTCAAACACCAAGTCGCTGGTGCAGAGGTTTTTCACCAGCAGGTTGGAGCAGAGCTTGATGCTCTTGAGGTGGCTGTAGTGGCGGTTGAGGTAGAGGGAGAGGATGGAGCAAAGGTCAAGCACGAGGCAGGTCCAGCGCACGTCGGTGGGGGCAGCTCCCACCAGACCTGGGGAGGAGAGCAGCAAGTGGTGAAAGGGAAGAAGATGCTACAGACCTTGGACTTGACAGAGCACAGATGCAAGATTAATGTGGTTAAGTGATAAGTATTCACCAGGGATGACTCCCACCAGGCTTGGCTTGTCCGCACCAGGATGGGAGGTGAGAAAATACACCCCGTAACTTCTTGCTGCAGAGCAGGGACATCCCTCCAGGGAGCTACAGCTCCAACCCCCATCTGCTGAGGGGCTCCTGCTCTTCGCTCTCCTCAAATACATCAAGTCCACATACAAACTCAATGAATTTGGTGGTGGTGTGCACCACAAGCAGCAGCACACACGTTCCTCACCGTGCCTGGGTGTCCTGGCCAAGCCCTCAGCCATTCCACAGACAAAGGGGAACTGCAGCCAGGTGGCCGTGGATTTGAATTCCTTGAAGAGGCTGGAGAAGGAGATGCGAACCACTTGCTTTTCCTGAGGAGACAGACACACAGACAGAGCTTTGGACACGCTGGTGGCTTTGGTGGAGAAATGCTGCAGAGGAGAAGGTGAGTGGCCATGTCTCCTGTCCCTTCCTTGTCTCCAGTCACCAGCAGAGATGCCACGAGGATGGAAACCATTTCCAGCCCAGGATAACCCACCAATGACAACAAAGACCAGACAAGTTTTTCCCCCCAAGACCACCACTACCACCCCCCAACCCTTCCATCAGCCACAACACTAACGATGGTGGTTTAACGAGGCTGCCCAATGTCCTACCTCGGTGGTGACATCCAGGTGGACAATAAAGTGCTTGCGGGGCATGGGCCTGAAGAGCAGGTAGAGGTAGCGCCCGGTCAGCCCCAGCGACTGCGTGCCAGTGCGGGGCAGCTGCAGGTAGCTGCTGCCAGGGACAGAGCCCCGGATCCGGTACACGGGTCCCTTCAGCCTCGTGTCCTGCCCGAACCACAGGGCGATGGGGGGTCAGCGGTGCCCACTGTAGCCAGTCGCCCCACGCCCTGGTGCTGGTGTCCCCGGTGTTACCATGAGCGTGGCCACATCTCCCTCCCTGGTGGATCGCTTCCACTCCTCCACACGGAAGTGCTAGGACAAGGGGTAATGGCTTTAAACTTAAACAGGGGAAGTTTAGGTTAGATCTAAGGAAGAAGTTCTTTACTGTGAGGGTGGTGAGGCACTGGAATAGGTTGCCCAAGGAAGTTGTGAATGCCCCAACCCTGGAGGCGTTCAAGGCTAGGTTGGACAGAGCCTTGGGCAACATAATTTAGTCTGTGGTGTCCCTGCTCATGGCTGGGGGGTTGGAACTAGATGATCTTAAGGTCCTTTCCAACCCTAACTATTCTATGATTCTATGACAAAGAAAAATATTTCCGTGGTTCTTCAACCAGGGGTCCCCAAACTCACAAGTCCCCAAAGAGCAGCTGCTGTCTGCAAGTAGGTGCCAGTCAGCCAAATGTTTAACTGTTATCTATTAAAATTCCAAGCTAATTTTGCAGCCCAACATAGTACAAGGTCTGGGATGCACACTTAGCAGCTTTTCTCCAGAGCTAATTTGTCATACATAAATTAAACCACCTCCTTTTACAATTACTGTTTGTGGAGTTAATTAGCTTTGCCAGCATAGCTTTGCTAATCGGCTTGCCTTTGCTTAATGGGCCTCTGGAATGTGGTAGCACATTTGCACTACATTTGAGTTTATGCTGTTTTAGCATTTTGATGTTCTTCAGGATTACTTAAAATTGACGGGTTCAAACTTCAGGTCAAGCTGAGGCTTTAAGCATATGTATCAGATGTTAGTCTTTTTAGTTGCTTCGACTTGCAGCAACAACTAAAGAACTGAGAAATAACAGTTTCAGAGTAGCTTCTGTGTCTGCTGCTGTTTCCTTTTTTCTTCTCAATGTCTGCTTTAAAAACAATCCTTAGGTCATTCCTAACGACATGGTCCTGTAGCCATTCTTTCATTAGGACTGTGGGAGTCATCTGTCAAGATGTCCTGTATCTGCAAACAACTGCTAAATGTTTGGAGAAAACAGGAGAAATTCATAGTCAGCACCTGGGCATGGGGTTTAAAATTGCTTTCTAACTGTCTGATCAGATATGAACCAATCATTAATTGAGTAATTAATATAGAAGATCTGGGACCTTTGTAATTTAACTTGAAGAGTTAAACTTCATTTTTGTTCCTGCTAAACAGTTGGGTATTTGGCCAGTGATAATTTATGAAGTATTTTATGAACTCGTGTAAAATAAGCATTTTCCATTTTATGGGTAACTTACTGTGATGTCTTGTTTCTTATACAAAAGAATGTATTTTTAAGGAAAAAAAATTGTTATTGCTACATGTAAAATACCATCTGCGTCTAGCTTGCTCCTAACAGACCTGTTCTGTAATATTCTTGGTCCTTTGTTCATCAGACTCAGCTTTCTCCTTTTTCTTTCAAAGTGACTTTTCAGCATTGTTAAGAGACTTTTTTAATAGTAATATTTTATAGGGCAGAGAAATTGCAATGTCTGTGAAACTGATGTGATTCTAAAGTAACTGGTTTTGGGGCTTTTTTTCTTCAGTCTTACGATAATGGCCTGGCACAGGGAGCTGGACTAGAATCTCATGGTAAGAATGTTGAAATGTTTTTAAAGACTGGGATTGGAAACGCTATAAGAGGTGCAGGGCATGTCATACCTGTCCTTCTTTTCTGATTTAAGGAAGTGTGATGAGGAACAAATCCAAAACATGCCTCAGAATATCATCTGTTTTCTGTCTTCTTCCTTTAGTTCCAGCTTAATATCAGACCAGATAGGCTTTTAATATACCAACTCCATTAATCTTACCTCATGAATGTTTTATTGAAAGGTGTTGGCTCTGGTTTTCATCTCTTGCTGACAGATGAAACTTTTTCCACATGTACCATTGCTACACTGTGGATTTATCTGGAGGAAATTTTGTGCAATGCACCTGATAATCTCCAATTGCAGCAGTTCTTAGTAAAACCTAGAAACATTTCCTCTGATAGATTACAGCATATATTGGCGGCTCAAATCTTGAAGCAGCAGTTAGTTGTTGCAAAGAGTTGTGAAGTTGTGAAGACAGGAATTCCCAAAAGACTCATATTTTTAAGCAGAATGTTTCTTTGCCATGAAGTAGTGGTCTGGTTGTGACAGAAGCTATTTACTTTTATGTGACTGATACACAATCTGTCAAATGTTTGCTAATTTTATTCTTAGCTGGTATTTCTTCCTACAGGATGGATAAAGTTGAAATAAATAAACTACACCCCTGTGTATTTAAGAAATCAGTTAATTAAACTATCGTAGAATGCTAGTGATAACAGATAACATTACTTCCGCATCCTTCTCCTGCTGCATTTCGTCATCAGAATGTAAATAATATTAGAGTTGTGGGGTCTTCTAGCATCATGATAGCGTAAGGATCTCTGGGCCCCAGTCTTCTACCAATGGCTTTCTTACAGTCTTTCCCAGGCTGTAATTTTGTCATATCAGGCAATATACTCAGAATGGGTTTTGATGGGCTTTAAAAAGTGATTGCTGTAGTATTTTTTTCTTCTTGTGCCCCTCCCCCCTTGGTTTTTTATTTGGCTTTCTGCTCATCAGACACTTGTGTCTGTATCATGTGGGGATTGTGTCTGAGACTGCTTTTGGCACATCTGCTTCATTCTGATTGCTGGCATCCCAATAGCTTTCTTTTTTAAGAAGAAATGTTCTTTTTTATGAAGAAATGTTTTCTGCATTTTACTTATTTCTGGATTGGCGTGTAATATAAATTGTTCAGCACTGAGAGGCAATCCAGCTTTAAGAAAATAAACACATTGCTAGAGTTGAATTGGGGCTGGGATCCCCTTTGACATATATTCTGAACTAAAGTAGTTTTATTTCTTTGGAGTTTAGACTAAACTCTTTCATATTTTTGAAAATCCATTGATGCAATTGATACCACCCTAGTTAAAGTTCTGACTGAGATCATACAGGCTTCAGTTGAAAATCTGGGTACCAAAACATTGCAAAACCAACTCTGTCTTCACAGGTGGCTCTACATTTTGTGGCATTGCATCACTGTGTTTGATGGGTAAACTGGAAGAAGTTTTTTCAGAAAAAGAACTGAACAGAATAAGAAGATGGTGTATAATGAGACAACAGAATGGCTACCATGGACGACCCAACAAACCTGTAGACACTTGCTATTCATTTTGGGTGGGAGCAACATTGAAGGTAATGTACAGAACAGCTACAGGATAGTTATTGTCTTGATTTCTTTAAGCATCTTATCTTTGCTTGAAATAGGTACATATTTGGCCCAAGTGTTTGAATATGCACAGATCACTATAAAGGTCTTTCATATTGCAAAAATGCAGGATATAGAGCTTTACCAGATTAGTGCTATCTCTGCTACCACTGCTTATCTCATAAATAGGCACTATATTTTAGTATTAAAAATAGACTAAGATTTAGTATATTACTGTAATGGTCTCATTTCTTTTCAGCTCTTGAACATATTCCAATACACAAATTTTGAGAAAAACCGAAATTACATCCTGTCAACTCAAGACCGCCTTGTCGGGGGATTTGCCAAGTGGCCAGATAGCCATCCAGGTAAACTTGCTTTTCAGACTTATGGTGTGTTCTAACCTACAAGCACACTCCAGCAGTGAGACACTGGAGAAGAGTAAAGGAAGTTTTCTCCTCAGTCTTCTTCCAAAAAATGAAAAAAACCCTAAACCAGGCAAAATATAATGAGATTTTCATGATGTAAGTGGGAAGAAGGAGGCAGTTTTTTCTTGTTCACCCACAGAGCAAGTGAGCTGTTGTTTAGATTATTGCTAGGAGTGTCACTGTCTATTTAGAGCTGGACAAGCTCTTCCATATGTGTTTAACTGTTCTAGCTAAAGGAAAGATGCAGTTGGGTACCTTTGTAAATTGTCTGAGTAAAATACTTCAAAACTATTTTTACTTAATAAATGAATCCTTTAAGCTTACTCAGAAGTCATTGATGTATGTAAAAACAGTCCAAGTTTACGTAGTGACGTTACGATTTACAGACTGTAGTTACACATATCAATTATATGTAGTATACAAGTTAATATCCTTTAGAAATACATAATTTAAAGTTGTGAAAAACTTGAAAAGATGCTAAAATCTTCTAATTTGAAATAGTTTTAAAAGATGCTAGAATTCAGTGGAAGTACTGCAAACTTGGGGGAAAAAAGCCCAGATGAACAAACAGAAACCCAACCCTGTGCCCAGTGGTATTTTGTACAGAAAGGTAAAGAGTCTGTAAGCTGACCAATGGTAAAAATGGATGAGTCTGTTCAGAATCTGTGCCCTGATATTTCTCCTTTCATAATTTCATTTTGAACACAGTTGAGAATTCTTCAAGGTGGATCTACACTAAAAACACAGTACTTGTGATAGATTTGCCCACACACACTGCCCTGAAAACCATCTTAGGATTCCTTAGCTGTATTTACTCTGCATTATATACATCAGTATAGTATCACTTGGAGGAAATATTTCTGTTTATCCTGATGAACCATTTACTTAGTGAGCTAGGGATTAAAAAACCTATTCAAAACCCCAGTCATGTGCAGAGTTCCTTAACCTGTCTTTTAGCATAGTTGTGATGATTTGAGGTAAGATTTGAGAAAGGCAAGATCTAATAATAAAGCTGCTTTCTTCTGATTTGTGGTGTTCCAGCCTGAACACCACTGTTTCTTATGAAGCATGCTTTTGCTGTCTCTTCTGTTATGATCGTGAGTTTATTGCAGCATTCTTTCCTCATGCAGATAGTGACATAAGTCTGTTCTCATGTTTTGAAGGAAGGAAAAAAAATTAATGCAGTTCTAGTGTGAAGAATTACTGTAATGCAGCATTGCAAAGATTCTTTCTGTGGAACTGTGATTTTATTGTCATATATACACAGCTCAGCTTTGTAGAAGCTCAGTCTAGTATCTGAAAGGGAAGCTGTCTTTTGGTTGTTGTATGATTCCGCAATGAAGATTTCGTAGCTCACTAACATGAAACATCTGTGCAGCTCAGTTGTTCATTTTCTCCTAGGAAACTTACGAGGCTGCGTTTTGGATTTGCAACCAAAAAAAATCTTGGTATCACAAGGATGTTTTAGCTGTTGTGGAACAGTGCTTACACAGCATCAAGGCCTTTTCTGTTTCCTGTGCTGCCCTGCCAGTGATCAGGCTGGGGGGCACCAGAAGTTGGGACAGGCCACAGCCAGGACAGCTGACCCCAGCTGTCCATAGGGAACCCCATACCACGTGGCATTGTGCTCAGCAATAAAAGCTGGGAGAAGGAGGAAGGGGGAAGGAAGATGTTTGGAGTTACAGTATTTGTCTTCTCATCTAATCATTATATGTGATGGAGCCCTGCTTTCTGAGAAGTGGCTAAACTCCTGCCTGCTGATTCATAGGGAGTGAATTCCTCGGTTTGCTTTGCTTGCAGCTGCAGGTTTTCCCTTCCATATTATTATTTTGACCTACTAATTTTCTCACTTTTACTCTCCCTTTTCTCTTCTCACACTGGAGCTGGAGGAAGTGAGTGAGCAGCTGTGCAGTGCTCGGCTACCTTCCAGGGTTAATCCACAACATTTCGCTAGTATAGATACTTAACCCATTTGGGGTTGTTTTTTTGATTCAGATTTGTTCATAAGTCATGACTAGATTTAAATAAACTTTCATTTTAAATTACTTAAATGTACTGCTGCATGCCTCAGGAGGTCAAGCAGAACTCTGATGCATCTTGCTTATCTTCAATTGATACGCAATTTAAAAGAATTGGAAGCACATGTGAACTACGGGTTATGAAAGGTTAAAAGATTTAACGTAAGGAATGACAGGATGAAAATGGCTGTGCACAGTTACAATGTGTAAAACACTGAAGTGAGATTTGCTCCCGTAGAAGTGTAAGTACATGTTTCTTAGTTACGTTTTTAAGACAGCAGCAGAACAGTTTTAAGGTTGCATGGTGCATTCTGTATTTGTGAGTTACTTAAGAAACAAAATGTTTGGACCTATGGTTTTCGACCCTGAAAACTTGATGTGTTTTATAGCTTGAATAAGAGGCGTATACAGGCTGCATATATGTGTTTTGGCTTGAACTAGCTAGAGTATTAAGTTAGCATAGATCTGCACAAGTGCTGAACTTTGTGGTCAAACCCAGAAAATAGCCATATACAGGTAATCCGGTTTGTATATGGTTTCAATGCAGCTGTCCACAGGGGTTAATACACTGTATTGTGCAAGGTCAGTAGTGTTGTATCTGCTGAGCATGCTTTTGTCTGCATGCTAATGCTGATAAGCAGAAGCCTTCTTTGAGTCTTTCTATCGAGATACTTTCATTTTAGTCAGATTCAAATTTACTGACACCTCAAAAAGATTACTAAGTGTTGAGAATTTGTAAGGGGCACTTTAAGTTCACATCCTCTTTCCATCTCTAGCCTGTGATTTCATGGGCAGATAATCCAATCTCATGGCTTGCTGCTGCCAAAGAGAGGCACACTCGCTTCTCGTCCTCCCAGCTTCCCCAAGTATAGTTGCACATACTTTCTCCTTTTTGCACTAGCATTGGTATATATCAAAGTATTCTGCAAACCAGTTTAACTCACTAGTATATCAGAAAACTGTCCATTTTATCCTGGCTGGGTTAATTTTCTTTCATGTTTTTTCAGTTGCTTTAGGTCATGGAGAGTTTTCAGCAAGCTGTAGTGCTGGTATAAGGTAGGTTGTAGGAGCAGCATGGGATGGAGAAATAAGTACATCCCTTTTTGATGGCAGTCATCTGTTAAGACTGATTAAGCAACCTCATGAATTCCTATCCTTAGGGTATTATCTCAGGAAGGGGGAAAGCTAGGTAATGTAATGACTTCTTTCATACTTCTAAATCTTGCTCTTTGACAGCTACTGGCACTAATTGTGGCGTTTAGCCAAAAAAAGTCTTTCATGTTTGGGGGAAAAAAATTTGCTTTACGGACAAAAATTACTTTCAGATGTTCAAATTCTGCTGTTTGACTTGAGCTCTCAGAAGAAATAAAGTAGTGGGCAAGAATTGTTATAAAACAAAACTAGACTCTAGTTCTAGAGATTGCAGACTGTCAGTTCACGCTGGTCACTTTGGGTAGAAATTTATTTCTTCTGTCAAAACTTCAGTTTAAAACAAAGCACCTATTTGATTGTTTTCCTTGGCTGTAATTATTCGGGGGAGTTGGAATCCAGGAACTGACAGCCTGACGTAATTTTCTTTTTCCTTTTCTGTTCTTCTTTCAGATGCTTTACATGCCTACTTTGGGATCTGTGGTTTGTCATTAATTGGAGAATCTGGTATTTGCAAAGTTCATCCTGCCCTGAATGTAAGCATAAGAACCTCAGAGCGCCTTCACCACCTTCATCAGATGTGGAAAACAAGGACTCTAAACAGTGTTCAGATGACACACACCTCGCTACATGACTGATTTAGACTTGAATTTAGTTCTGGTAGCATAACTGTAGCGCAAGGTTAAAAGCCATGTATAACCAATGTGCTCTTTTAAGCGCTGGAGTCATACAATCAGATCTGTGTTGCTGGCATCACTTCAACAGGGAGCTGCCTTCAGCAGAATATTCTGCATTGTGAAAAAGGAGATATTTTGATTATATGGAAGTTTGTCACTGCAGACTATAAATGGCTCTTCAAATGGCTTTACTTCTGAGAAATCCCTTGAGGCATTTAAACTTTTTTTTTTTTTTTTAATTGTGCATACTGTGTAAAGATACATAATGGGAAAGTATTTTCAAAATCTGTTTACATATCATACAGTATAGCACAGATCCTTGGGGTTCTTTATGATCTTAATGTTCAACATATTTTTGAGTAGAGAAGCTCCCATATTAAAGTATCAGTTAAAAGTTAACTTTTATTGTCTACTTTCAGGTTCCATAAACTTTGTTTAAAAAAAAATCAAGTAAATGCAAATAAAATTATTTTATTCAATATACTGTACTTCTAAAGTTGTGTGGCCTTAATAAATGGATGTCATCATTCTTCTGAGTAGCTTCCACACAGATGAAATGGATTGTTAGGCAGAGAGTCTTCATCTGAAAAATTCTCTTTATGTGGAATTCGATAAGAGTGTGGCATATTGATGTATGTCAGTAACAGGTAGTCAAGACAGTCTTTTAGAAAAGTAGCTGCATGTGAGAGTAGCATTAGAACCTGTTTCCTGTACATTTGCAGTACATTACAATTGTACAACTGCACTCTGATTATTTTTTTAAACATATTTCCTTTTTAGTGTGAAATAATTCCGAGTTTCTTAAGCATTCTGTATAAAGAATGAAACAGTGGGCTTTAAAGTAAGTGGCAGTGGTAAGAGAGATGGAGAACATTCTCAGCTTGTTTAGTAGTGGTGTTTAATACATACGCTTGAACTGCTGCTCAGAATCAAAGCGGGTATCTTTGCAGCTGTTGCATTCGTGGCAGGACAGTTTGTGCATTTCAGGCATACGGTAGATACCAGGATGTCTTTCTACTTGCCAGTCATTAAGGCACATTCTTCTTTCTAAAGGACTTCCAAATACAGATGACTGAAGACTTCTTAAACCAGATTAAGCGCACCATTTGCCACCACTGAGCCTGAAGAGACAGGATATAGACCTTTTCAGTTAGCATAAAGAGCTTCAGGGATAACCAGGGTTCTGATTTTACAGTGAAAAAGATAGAGTAGTTGGACCTCTGATCACGTATCAGAGAGATCCAATGGACATCTTCAGGCTACCAGAACAACCCTGATGTCCAAGGCTAGCAGCTTGCCAACTAAAAGAAATTCTTATTTCTATAAGCAGATTAATTTCCATGGCAGCACTCGGAACATCACCAGTGGTGTTGGTATGCTTGAAAAACAGAAAGAAGCAAGGGGCAGGGCTTGGAAGTAAGATGTGATTTATGCATGTCTCAGCAGGTACTTTCCTTGGAGAAGGAGAGGCTACATAGCTGGGAGAACTGCAAGATGTCTATAGTGTTCAAAGCAAGAGTACTGTAGGACTAAAACTGGGGAGGTGGAATAAGTTGCTTGAGTGGGAGTGGTGCAGAGTAAGAGAAATTAAACTCGGAGATACAGAAGGTGAGAGAAAAATAGGAAAGGGAATGTGGAATAAGAGTGGAACCAAAATGGTGGAAGGGATTTTAGCTGCCCAAGAGTAAATGCATGGATAAGGCAGCAAGAGGGAGATACAGACTTCCACAATGTGAGGAAATGAAGTACGGGAGATGGAGCCTGGGAATTTGTTTCATTCCTGCATCCTGAGATGACGTGAAATTCAGCTGCAAATAGAAAAAAAGAAAGTAGAAATACCTAAAAGAAAGGATCTAGCAACCTGGGGGTACACTCGTTTCTGTGGGAGTCCATTTTCCTGGAGGGGCTGAATGTGATCGTGGTCAGCAAAGGCTGAGGTAGCTTCTATGAACAGAAGACTGCCAGGTCATGGGGGTCTACCTAGATGAGAATCCATTGGGGGGGAAAAAAAAAAAAAAAAATGAAGAACCAAAATGGTGTAAAAATAAATCATTTTTTACCACATTTGTCCTTGGTATCAGATGGTGGTCACAAGTTGACCAATGGTAGAGCTGGATGGGTTCTTGGACCATGGTTAAGTTACAATGAGGATGTAATTGTAGCTACGTCTCCCTCCCTGTGCCTCTCTGCCTATGGAAAAATGCCTACAACTTTTTAGCATTTACTACCTCCCTTGTTAGAGGAATTTCAGAATAGTTCAATAAGGTATTCTAAGTCTCTACTGGGAAACAGTCCAAATATTGATACTTTCTTATCTGGCTTCATGAGGAATGATGTATTTGATATTGTCAGGAAAATCTGTACCTGCAAAATCCAAACTTACAGTTCTGGAGTTTCCCAGTCTGTGACCAGGTTCTCATCAGGGTGGAGGAGCAGAAGCAAGGAGAAAACAGTGAAAAATTATATTCTGTGAATAATAACTTAATTCCTTGTAGCAAGTAATTTAACAGTGTTCTGCTTCAAAAAGCAGCTAACATTTGTTGCTGTTTTCTGTATCTGTTAGCTACCTTGTGTTGTTCCTAGAGATTTTACGTTTCACATGTCCTTGCCCCAGTTATGCTACAACTTTTTTTCCCCCAGCTAAGTAATAGCACTTTTTCAGGCTGAAAGTTAACAGCAGAGTTCTCCTTTTCTAAAGGTTGCAAGAGGCATACTTGTTTCCCTTTAACTCCCAAAGTTTGATCTGAAGCCAACAAAATGTGTACATCTTCACCCTTTGTTCTAATACAAGGACCAAGAGCCACCCTGTGCACCAGTTAAACCAGCCACCTCACATGCTTGCTGTTCTAGCAGGCACAGAGGCCTTCATGAAGCTATTTCTCCAAGAGCCACCCCTGGGTTTCCATTCAGATCTCTCCCTGTGTCCCCTTTGCTACCGCATATGGGACAGAGGCTTTGCCTCACCCTGGGACGGAGGATCCCACCTTAACCTTTTCTGTGAATTCACAGAAGGACGATTTTATGTGAAAATGACAGAACAGAAGTTGAGGCCCAGCTTTCTGGTTTTCATCACCCTTCCTGAATGCTTGTGGGAAAGGAGTGGTGCTCATGCTGCCTAGAAAGCTGAATGTGAAGCACTGATGTTGAAATTGCATGCTGCCTTTGCTTAATTTAAATGTTTCTCTAAGCATGAAGCTATATTTATTTGCTGTTACACTGTCCAGGACTCTTCGTTTAGCAACCTTCTTTAAATTATGACCATGCCTTACTAAAATCAGCTTGCTTTACAGAACCACATTTTAATCTTGGACTTGACCTTCATACTGCTTATTATACTGCTAAATCCTCCTTTAACTTCAGCAGTCTCATTGTGGAGGAGCATCGTGCTGAAAAGCATTTGTGTAAACCTACTCACCAGGGAGCTTTCATCGGGGAGGAGGTGGGGGGGTTGGGGTGCTCCTTCACAGCAAGATAGCCTAATAACTATTGGGAATGACAAAGGGATATTTAATCCTGTCTTGGAGAAGTTTGGTGGACTCTTAAGGTTTTAAGAACCCTCCTGGACTATTTTTTACAGTTCTTTAGTTCTACTTCACCATTGTATTTTTTTTTTTACTCTCCCCCCTCCCCAGCCTGTGAATTCTTATCTTACAAAGAGTTTTGTTGGTGGGACTGTTTAATGCAGTGCTGGTCTGCAAAGTACATAGATGGGAATGGGAGGGGTTCTGTAAATAGCACAGATACTTTAGAGGAAATCAGGAATCTTAGAAGGATTGGGCATATTTGCACCCTGGTCTGTGTGCTCATATTTTACAGATCAGCATCCTTCTGAAACAGACTCTGAAATACACAGCGCTCTGGTGGAGCCAAGGACAGGATTCTGCTAGAGATGTGTCCGGATGAGGCTTCCCAATGCAGCCACAGGGCTCCTCTTAATTTTTGTATACGGCTCTATATATAAGTCCCTGTTCATGGCCAGACATGCTGCAGAGTGGGGCTAACAAGCGCCTGCCTGTGGCTTCCCAGTTGCTAGAGATAGCTTCCTACACAGACCATGCAAACTGCTGCTACCACCAAACTTCTCTGATGGCTCTGCACCTTGACATTTGCTTTCATTGTAAATAAACCCCAGCCTCAAGCAACTTCCTTCTGCAGAATGAGGAGCCGCTAGTAAGAGTGAGGACTGGGATGGTGAGAATCTAAAGGAAAGGTGTAAAGAGTGTTAACAAGGTGAGCTTCCCTGGCTGCAGGCCTCATCCTGTCCCCTTCCCTCTGCTAGCCCAGGCTTATCCTAGTTCTTATTAAATGCAGGTATTAAACGCACAGCAGAGGTTCATGTTCTCCACTGTACACCTTCCCTGCTGTGGGATGTTGCCAGATCTGAGGACGTGTTGGGAACGGCAGCTACTAGTGGGATGGCTGTTCCCCAGCCTGGTAACACTACCAGCACGTGGCTGCCCTCAGCAGCTCTCGGTGCAGGACCCCTCCAGAGCCTGCACTCTTCCTGTTTCTCCTCTTGGTCCTGGGAGGCCTGACTCTGCATCTGCCCGTGAGCCCTCAGGACTGCTGCGGGGTTTCTTGCTTCCCATGGCTGCAAGTTGTGGTCCATGAGCCTCACAAGAGGGGGGCTTCTCGGGTCCCTGCACAAGGCAATGGCAAGCATGCTGCTTTCGGCTGTGACAGAAACCTGAGCAAACAGGCAGACCCACATTTGAGATGTTATGTACCGTCTGGTCCTCAGGGAGGGCAGTTTTATAAGCCACAAACTCTGCAGGCTATGAAGAGCAGCAATTCCCACGATCTTTTTTCTATAAAAGGAATTAAATTCTGCTGCAGCTGTTGATCTGATAGCCAGCCTGGACTCTATACCCCTCCCATCCCCTTGCTGGCTGGCTTGCCTACGCCAGCTACCCACAGATAGTTCCTGGATGTTGGAGCCTTCTGGTGCTTTTTGATGCTGGCCGGAATTGGAGTGAACAGGACCATAAAGGAAGTTATTTATGGGGGGTTTTTGTCTTTCAAAAAAAAGTGCTCCAATGTTTGTCACTCTGGTAAAAATTTGTACACTGCGAACACTGACAAAGGAAGGGATGGCTTTAAACTGAAAAAGTGTAGATTTAGACTGGATGTAAGGAAGAAGTTGTTTACTGTGAGGGTGGTGAGGCACTGGAACAGGTTGCCCAGAGAAGTGGTAAATGCTCCATCCCTGGCAGTGTTCTAGGCCAGGTAAGGCAGAGCCTTGGGTGAGGGGCCTGGAACTAGATGAGCTTGAATGTCTCTTTCAACCAAACCATTCTATAATTCTGTGAAGATTCAGACACTTTGAAGATGCTTTGTACTGTGGGCTGAAACAGCTCTAGCCTACACACTTCTGCTCATCTACTGGTGTCAGTCAGGAACAGATTATTCTTGATTGCTTTACATTTTAAAAAATAAATCAAACGAGGCTAAAATGTCCTTTTGCCAACATTTTATGTTGCTCACCCCAGCCCTACATGAAAACAGGAAAAGGTAATAAATAATGCAATATTCCTAGCTAGCAGGATAAGGGTTTGCCTTGCCTTTAACCCATTTGAAATCCTTAGGTCACTTGAGGAAGGCACTGGGAGGAACCACCCCTGGCAGACCAAGATGCATTTGACTTTCTCTCACAGCAGGGCAAAGCAAGTGTGCCTCCGTGAACTTAGGGTATTATAGCTGAACTGGAAGGAAATCTGTTCCACTCAGCTAGGCTGCTGCATCAAGGAGGTCTTTTTAAGTATGCCAAGGAAAACTGCTGAAATTGTCGAGAGGCCTGTGGAAGTCAAAGGAATGAAAATAAACTTGCATGGCAAACACAGGGGATTTTACTTTCTAGAAACTCTAGAACAGTGCATAAGTGCTTGTCTGCAGTGGCAGGGCCCAGGCTCCCATAACAGGGACTGTGCTGCTGCATACCACCAATGTGATACAAGTGACCAAGTTGCACTAGCTCAGTCTGCACTGCAGTATGCATGGGACAGGAACATTTCCTAAAGCAATAGACAAGCACTCAGGGCCTTGGCTGTCTTACACTACACCCAGTGCTGGCTCTGCACCATGTGGTGCTTGGAATGTCCTGCACCGCAGCACCCAAGGGGAACCAGCCAGAACGATGATTTAGGGGTTTTGGTCCCAAAAAGTGCTGGCCGACCTTGGCATCCATCTCACATCCAACACAAATTGCTGCCCCAGATCCTCTCCATGCTCCACATAATGGGAGTAGGACCGTCACTGTGCTTCACTCTTGGCTTTTTGTTAACACTACAAGGAACAATTTGCTTTGTTGTGGCTTCAGATCAACTCTGTTTTGGGCCTTTTGCTCTGTGCTGCAAGTCCCTTTATATACATAAGCCAACTTTGTTTAAGCCAGTGGTTCTCTAAGGCATCACCCAAACCTAATGCCAGGCTTCAGAGGGGGAAGAAGATGCAGGAACCCCTGCTGGTATGATGCTGCCTGCCCAGGTTCTTGACAGTGCTCCTGCTGCACTGCAGGCAGGTAATTCACCACCCCAGCATCTGGCAAAGTGCTGGTTATGGATGTGAGAGCTATTTCAAGGAACTGGACGGGGCCTGGGGGGATGGGGGGATGTAGGAGATCAGATCTGGGGCTGGTAGTGACCTGGAGTGACCAGGAACAGACCGAGGAGGAGGTACTCAGCCCCAGTAGAAGTGTGTGAGACTGAAGGATGGACCTTGGACCCCAGGGACAGATACTCAGGTGCAAGCACAGAGTAGCCAGGAGCTGTAAGACAGAGGTGTGAGCAAGGAGTGGTGGGGATGGGTAATAGCATAGAGAGATGGCATCCAAGCTACCTTCTGTAGGGCCACTGCAGGAAATTAGGTGCAGCTTTTTGCAGAATGGAGGGGGTGCCCAGCTAACCACTGATGCTAAAAGCATGTTATTATTGGTGTTAAGGGTCCAAAGGAGTCCGGAGTTCACACAAGTAAAGCAGCAAGCTCATTCTGGTGTGATGCAGTACCAGGAGGATCAGCGCTTGTCTGGCTCACACAGATCACAGTGGGGTCTGCACCAGCAAATTCAATCTGTAGGGAGCTGTCAGTGGGGAATAAAGAGGTACTAGCCCACACGTAAATGCAGTGGAAGAATTTCATTGCAGGAAGAGAGGATGTGCTTCTTCGTTGCAGGAAGAGATGACATGAAAAAGTTAATACAAACCTAATCCTGGTGTAGTTAATCTGAAAGAAAAGTGCAGAGGCCCAGCTGACACATTTAAACCTTGAAGGCATAAATCAGATAATCTTTGTAGAGGGACATAATGCTCTCTGAAGACAAGCTGAGTCTGAAAAGCTTTTGTATCTATGCCATCTCCTTCAGAGCCTTCCCGGTTACAGACCTGCTCCTTCTGCAAAACACCCAAAACCACTAAAGCATGCATCGCCGCACTTGCATGCAGATCTCAGCAGTACCTTTCCCTTATCTTTCTCTGATTTGCATGTCTCTGATCTCTTCATTAGTCACATTCTTTCAAGTAAATTAATAGAATCAGTAAATTAATACTCAAGCCTGCTGTGTTGTGCTTAATAAATACTTGTTAAAATTCTAGATACTCAAAATTATCTTTATATTGTCAAACTTGATTAACTGTAGTTGTAGCAAAAAATCACAATTACATTACATATTCATGGTATGCATCATTATGTACTTTAGCTGATTCCTTATAAATATCTAATAACATACTCAATACATCAAATATTAATAGTAATCTACATACTTAACCCATATTTCTTAAATGAGCTTGCTCCCATGGGCATGTGATATTGTGCTAGTGTCACATGGGAGGGGGCAGAGGAAAATCATAAATAAAGATAATTTTTTACATCATCCAGTTGCAGTTTTTACTGAACTTTATTTTGTGGTTTTGTGCCTGACACATACTGAATGAGTATGGTTACGGAATTTGGCTGGAAGTCTTTAAATGGAGCAAGGCAAAAAGCATAGAGCTAGATATCTCTAGTGTCAAAAAGGTCTGGGCACAGCAGAACAAAAAGTCGGGCTCGAAAGTACTGTGGATTTGAAACTTACCTTTTAATTTTGTTACATTTGTCCCTGCCAGAGAACCTGCAGCCAGAAGTAAGAGAAATGAGAGGAACAGGCTGAGTGAGCCTCTTTCTTCCGGCCATTAGCAATGGATGATGTTGACTTAGCCACAGATCATCAGCAGAACTGCTTCAGTATCTCATGCTGATTGTTGTTTGTTTGCCATATTTACTGTTATGGGTTTAGTGCTTTTTGCTTTTGCCAGTTATCTATTAGAATAAAAAATAAATAAAATCCTGCTTCAGTCTGTAGTGACAGGAAGTAAAAATTTCATCACAAAGGAAGGCCAGAGACATTGAGGAGGCAAAAGTAAAATTCTCCAACAGAAAGTGAAGATGTGAATTAGCAGCTGCATCATACAGAGCCATCTGTGGATCCCAGGAAATCACAGGCTAAATCTGAATCCTGAGTGGGATTTATTAACATGGCTGTCAGAGAGAAGGTGCAGGCATTTGTCTGTTTTAGGTGGGCTCCGTGGGACCCTGGATGAATGTGGGAAAGGCACAGAAGCAAATGGTTCTCTGACCACTCACCAAGATACTCCAGACAGTTGTGCTTCTTTTTCTCTCCCGCAGCAGCACAGGTGATAATGTGAGGGAGGGTAGAGGGTGAGAAAGGAATACCCCTGTGGTGCCTAAAAGAACAAGAAGGGATGGTGTTTATTCCAGGGAGAGGTTTGGGCCTACATGCAGGTACTGTGAGCTTTGAAATACATTTTGGCCTCCTTTGTCCTGCTTGTAAAACTTTTTCAGCCATCAGAAGGTCTTGTCTGTTTCATGGCTTTTTTTTTTTCCCCCACTACTGACACTTCCCATCTACATCACTCTGTGTGGAAGGAAACAGTTTATGTAAAACTCATAAACTATTCACAAGAATTCTCTTTGGAATGGCTCAAGCTGGATGCAGACCTCTGAACACTGTTCACAGAATAAAATCAGGACACAATCCTTTCCAGAGGCACAGACACTTCGATATGCATTTAAGTGGTGAGTTTTTCATGATTTCAGATGTTTGTTCAATGTACAGTTAAACACTGAAGTAGTTCATACTGAATACTGGCACAGTTTTCCATTACCTTTAACATCATCTTTCTCGTATCTCCATTGCTCTGGCATTGCAACTGTGGGTGGCATCAGAGTCCTCTGAGATGGAAGTACACCTACATGGATCCATTTCCCTCATGCATACTATAAAATGGAAGCGTTCCGTCTCTCCTCTGTAGTGAATTATTTGTGTTAGCCTCCTCTGTACCACCACCTGCACCTGGTTTCAGACACTCTTTAAGTAGATTTCCTCATGTAATGATGGCAACCAGTTCAAGCATGGTGTACAGGTGCACAGTGGGAGAAGTTCCCTCCCAGACACTAGGCAACTGCCAAGGGTGCATGCTTGAAAGGAGCAGCCTGTATAACGGAAATGGGAAAATACTTCACCATCCATGGGCAGCAAAAATACGAGAGCTTCACTGCTTTAGAATTAGTTCAGAAGTAAAAACTAAGATGGAGAAGGAGATCAACCAGATAATGTAAAGTTGCCACTGCCAGCCTGTGAGAATGAACATAATTCACAGGTCAGGAAGCACAGATTTCCTTTCTATTTTGATTTGCATACCAAGTGTTGCACAACATTTCAGGATTGCTACACATGGCCAGTTTTTCCACTGGTTTAAAATTATACATATTTGTTTATATCAGTTGATAATCTGGGATATTGTTATTTTGGAGACCCACTTAAAGTTTAAGTGCTAGGAAGGAAATTAATAAATCCTTCTACTGATTCATTTTAACATAGTATGACACGCTGGATTGATAATTTCATGACAACTGAAGGTTTGAATTCATTTTCAAACACCCTGGTTCCACAGAAAGAAACTGACTTGAGAAATTAAACAAAACAAGTAGACGTGTGAAAAGCAATTGCATATCTGGAATTTATGTGGAGCAGGTAAGCAACTCCCAGCTATTTCTGACATAAGCCTGCCTCAGTAAAGGTTGTGTAAAACACAGCGACTGGTAACCAAGAGGGGTGAAAGTCCCTGGGCTACCAGCTGCAACATGAAGCTTCCCCGTTTGTCTCCAACCTTCCAAGTGCACATTCCCCTGTCAGCGTGCAGCCACTCAAGCCAAAGGCTAGCACAAACTGTCTCACATCCAAGGGGAGATAAACAGGAGCCCTCAGAATGGCCACAGGAGTTGATACCTGCTGCAGAGAATAGTCCCAAATTCCTCACTAGTTTGGATCTATGGAGACAGTTTGTGTTAATGATAGTGAACTGCTCACAAGACACTCCCCACGCTTGCAGGACTCTGCAGAAATACACTCTTCTGACGGGCTATGGCAGAGATCGCTGTCATACAGGGGCCAGGATCATCCCAGCAAGAGCTGCTAGGGAGGATTCCACTGCTAAAACTGTGAAATTAATGCAGAAGCGGTTTGTGGCATCCTCCTGCTTGCCCATCACTATCAGCCATCCAAACCTGGAATACTAATAGAGCTAATGCTGAAACAAAACCACATCAAGAAGAAAGCATGAAAGAACCATTAGCTTCTTACTTTTTCTCCCATATCCTTCTTACCCTGACTGACTTCATGACTTGAGCTACATTTACATCTCTTTACATTTACAGCGCACTCTAACGAGAGCCACAGCTCTCCCCTCTGGAGGACAGTGCAGCTCAGCTGTGACTGTTGATCAATTTACGGAAGCAGGACATGAGGAGGTGAAGGGAGCGGAACCAGGAATCATCCTTTCTGTCCCAAGTCTTTGAATTTCAGCCCAGTGCTGCAGGGTGTAGCAGAAAGAGCTAAAAAAAAAAAAAAAAATAAAAAAAGAAAGGAAAAAACCTAATCACACTGATGCAGCAAAATAATCGTGAGACAGTAAGCAGAAATTCAGAGCACGCAATTCAAAATATGGTGCGATTAATGCCCAAAGAAGGCAAGACAAAAGCACTGATTCAGAGCAGGTGCACCAGGGAGAACCTTTGCCTCATAGGCTTTGGGAGGTGGTTGCTGGGGGTTGTTCAACATGGACATACCAAAGCTGCAATGAAACTCAGGTGCAGACATGCCTCCAGGTGAAAGGGTTCCAGCAGAGTAAAAAGCTGTATGTTGTCTTCCTGCACTGTGTAGCAGGAAGGATTGTAAATTCCTTGCCTTTTCAGACAGCCTGTCATTACTGAGCAGTGAGGTCAAAGGTATGTCTGCTGTTTGGCTCTGGCGGTTTGGAGATTCACACTGGTATCACGGTACAACCTTCCTTCATGTGGGAGTGCTGCTGCTGCCAAAGCCACATAAGCGCGGTGTCCTGCGGACGACTACCAGACTTCAGCAGCACAGGATAAGCAAGGGGCTCCTTCAGGCAGTTCCCATCCCAGCCTTGGCCAGCCCCATTCTCTGACAGTACTCAGCACAGACCCAAAGAAATCACAGCAGCAAAAATTTCCTACATGAGTGCCATTTGGTGAACTGGAATTGGATCAGAGAAGCAAAATATCTCACTTTGAGGTAAATTATGTAACGAGGACCTCTCAACTGTGTGGGTCATGACAGTTCACTGTCCCCTTGTGTGACTGCCCATTGTTTATACCTGGGCTGTTTGCACAAAAGCAGTACATGGAATGCTGAAAGCCTGTATATATCCCAGTAACAAGCTATTTGATTAATGAGTCATCTGATATATGTAATTGTACAGTATCTAGTAACACAGAAGTCTGGTAGCTATTCATGAGCCCTGTTTCCTGGAAAAGAAAGGGTATATTGTTTCAGTGAGTAACCTGCAGAGAGAATCTGGGATAACATTACTACCATATCAGTACACTTAGGAAACACAGCCTCTGAGGGAAAACATCATACTGTTATAAAACACCCTTTAGTATGTTTTCATCACACAAGGGTGATGTGCTCCTTGGGCTACCTGATAACTACAGCCTAAAGGTGGTTTGGGAGACAGCTCTCCACCTCTTGGTGGAGAGAGCTGGTGAGAGAACAGTGGACTGGACATTGAACTGTCCCTCTCCCCAAGTCATGAAGGGGAAGCTGGCACCTTTGGGTTTGGGGCACTTTGAGACCAGAAGAGGAAGAAATGAGCCAGCTGCTGGCTGAAGTGACCTGTGGTTCCTCCACCAGAAGCAAGCTATTGCAGCAGCATAGAATGGAGAAAGCATGGAGCAGGGGTGCAATGTCTGCACCATCACAAACACCATTCCCCAGCCATCTTATGGGGCCACCTTGCCCACCATGTCTGGGTGGAGTGTTGCAGTGCCTCTCCTACAATTGTCCTTCTTGGTAGGTGGCCCTCTTGCCTGGAGTGAACGTTTCAATGGGCCCTCAGGGTTGCTGCCTTCTTCAAGCAGCGCAGGGGACTTGAGTTGCTGAGACCAGTTTTTCTGCCACAGTTGTATACAGGCACATTTTATCCACCCCAAACAGCAGCATCAGGCCTGGGATGCAGAAAAACAGGTGATAGGAAGCTTTCTTCCTTTTTGAGTTACCCCACAGACAAGCATAGGAGACAAGCATATACCCCGAGTGCATGACCATGAGACAGATCATACGTGCAGTAACGTACATCGCATTAGCAGATGCTCTTCTCTGCAGATGTGTTTAGGCACAATTTCTCATCTAAATAAAAGCTTGGCACTAAAAAAAAAACAACAGCTGGAGCCTGGAAACAACTGCACCGCGCTGTACGTCAGCTTGCATTCCACTTCTGTGCTTCAAATGCCTCCGACATGCTGCCCTGGGCAGACCTGGCCGCCGCACAAGCCCCACACCACAGGCTCAGTGATAACTGGGAGTTGTTTATGCAGCCACGTTCAGGCTTGGCGAGACTTCAGGCAGGCGTAACCTCAGCAGCTTAACACCGCGCACAGCGCTTCAGCAGCGATGGTGCTTCTGGGCACCTCGACGTGTCCCATAGCCCTTCCACAACAGCGGGGTGCCAGTGCGTGGCGGCGGGCAGCGAATCTCCCGCACTGTGGCGTCTGCACCCGGGG